>NC_134832.1:149370387-149417616 GCF_004210375.1 Tachypleus tridentatus | reverse complement strand
AAAACGGCCTGTTTGTAATTTTTCTTCTTACTATTATTATATTAACATCCTACAACAAAACTGGTTTGGTATATTACACCTAAGCCTTTTGTATGGTACTGGGAAGATCACAGGATTATTTCAAAGTCAATTTGTTTCTTCTATATTTTTCATGAGCTAGAAAACGTGAAAATTCTAGTGTTAACGATGTTACCCTCTGAAGCTAGTTTTCATACAAACATTCAGTTTCTTTTCATAAAAAAGCTTACGTACAGGGTGAATCAGGAATCACCAGCCAATAATAAATGGGCACCAGATGGCTGTAACATGCTGTGTCCATTACACAATATTAAGTGGTGGAGTAAAAAAATCAGTACACAAATATTAAATTTTACTGTACAAGATCAGATAATAATTACTTTAAAGCACAAAGGTTTATTTAAAGTGATGTTTTAGATGCTTTTCTACTAATAAGATTTTATTCGTGTGTAGTTGGTGTGTGTGTGTTTTAGTCTAGGTATATACTTGCCCATTGCTATGGATTTTGTAGAGAGAATTTAGCTACACAGAAGCTATAAATGCTCACTATATTTTCGAACAAAATATTTTAATATTTTACATCTCGAATTAATGCGATCAAGTAGTTAATAACTACACTAAATCATCATGAGCTGTTTTAACTAATTACTAGCTACGTTTATCATAATTACAGTGTATAAAGTTAGCTACCGTATAAAATAATTTTTCCCTTAGTTGAGCATAAAAAAGCCAGCAAATAAGAAAATTGAAAATTCAAAACCTGCAAATAGAGATGGTAAAAAAATGAAAGAAACAGGACTGTACATACTGTAGGTATTATTTATTTATGTGCTTCCTGCCTTGTTTTCTCATATCTTAAGATTCTTATTTACAAGTTTATAAATTCCTTTGTTTTTATTCATCTTGTAAGTCTGGAATAGAGTTATGATAGTTAAAATATAAATATACAGCAGTATTTGATATAATATATTTCAAACATAAAATTCCCATTTTCAACCAAAAAATCTTAGAACGGCAGTATGTATCGGTCTTTTTTTTATTCTAATGTAAATATTGTGTTTTGTTTACTATTTAGATAATTCGAAAACCCTTTATACTTTCTCCCTCTTTTAAGAACAAACAACGACATCAGTTTCAGTGTTTACTCACGTGTATCGACGTATTTTCTACTTGTACATGTATAGGTTGTTTTCGTCAAGAATAAAAGGATTTTTGTTTGTTTGTTTGTTTCTGAATTTCACACAAAGCTACACGAGGACTATCTGTGCTAGCCGTCCCTAATTTAGCAGTGTAAGACTAGAAGAAAGACAGCTAGTCATCACCACCCACCGCCAACTCTTGGGCTACTCTTTTACCAACGAATAGTGGGATTGACCGTAACATTATAACGCCCCCGCGGCTGGAAGGGCGAGCATGTTTGGCGCGACGGGGATGCGAACTCGCGACCCTCAAATTACGAGTCGCACGCCTTGGCCATGCCGGGCCATGCCTGGCCAGAATAAAAAGATTTTGACACTCGTTAAAACTTTCAGATGGTGAAATAGAACATTATTTCAAGAAACAAGATATTCAGTTCTTTGAAATGCATGATGAAACAAAAATGTCTGTAGTAGTAAGATATAATTGTACATTTATAACTAGGATGTAAAAATTATTTTACTCATCCTAAGTAGTGAAAGAATTTAAAAACAAATGAAACTTTGTAGATTTTATGAACAACGACTTTCTCACGCGATGGTTACTTATAAACTGTTCTTTCAAAAACTAGAACGAGTGTTCTACTTCACACAAAACTACATTAAGATTGCTACTGCACAATAAACAAAACTACATTAGATTGCTACTGCACAATAAACAAAACTACATTAAGATTGCTACTGCACAATAAACAAAACTACATTAGATTGCTACTGCACAATAAACAAAACTACATTAAGATTGCTACTGCACAATAAACAAAACTACATTAGATTGCTACTGCACAATAAACAAAACTACATTAAGATTGCTACTGCACAATAACATTTATTAAGATTCTTAATGTACAACATAGTTTTGCTAATTCTTTTTATGAAAAGTGGTTTTTTGTGTTAAAGTGTAAGCATAGGAAAGAAAAGCTGTAGTGTTTCAACTTTTTTCATCCAAGTAAGTGTTCAGGTCATCATTTGTATAACATTTAAATTCCTCAGTTGGACACAATTGTTTTATCTTGTCGAAACTATTGCCAATGTGCAGAGGATTACACGATCGGTTAAAATAAGCCACTTTTTCGTGGACAAATTCCATATACGTCTTACTATTTTGTTTGCGATAACTTCGAACCTTTTGGTGACAAGGTTCCTCTACTATCTCGTATACTTTGATGATAGCTGCTTTAACTTTATGGTACAATCTATTAGAGACAGACTTGCTCAAGTTTCTTGTATTTAAAACACACTGTAACAATAATACCTATTTTGCGGTGAGCCATTCCATGGTTTGGATACCTTTCTTAAGAAATAAAAATTTCATTAAATGATGGTACTTTAGTGTATCAATTGAGTTAAAAGTTGTCATTTTGTTTTGGTTCATTAGAGTTGAGCATAATTTCCATATCTTTCAGTATAATTACCATCTAAGCTTCGATACGAGTGTGTTTAGCCTCGATACATTTACTTTCTCTTTCGGTTTCGACACAGACGTGCTCTTTTCTTTTTGGTTGCGATACGAGCTCGTTCGGCCTCAAAACTTTTATTTTATCTTTCAGCTTCAATATGGGCTTGTTCTTTCTTAGCTTTGATACGAGCTTGTTTTTTCTCAGCTTCGATACGAGCTTGTACAAGCTCAATTTGTTTTAGTTTTAACTGCATTTCTAACTTACCTTTATCACTCAACTCCGATTGGCTAGTGGAAACGCTAGAATGATCCTATAATGCTTCTTCAGAGAGCAAGTCATCATCGACTAGTATTTCATCAATACACATTTTTAGTTAATTTTTTATTATTGGTTTTTTAACCTATAATTTTAAATTTTGGCAATTTCAATCGATTCCCTTTTATTATATTTTTCTAGAGTCGCACGCCTTAACACGTAATCTGAGGGTCGCGGGTTCGCATCCTCGTAGCGCCAAACATGCTCGCCCTTTCAACCGTGGGGCCGTTATAATGTTACGGTCAATCCCACTTTCGTTGGTAAAAGAGTAGCCCAAGAGTTGGCGGTGGGTGGTGATGACTAGCTGCCTTCCCTCTAGTCTTACACTGCTAAATTAGGGACGGCTAGCACAGATAGCCCTCGAGTAGCTTTGTGCGAAATTACAAAACAAACAAACATGTAAGGTTATTATCTAATCATAAGTATAACATTAATTGGATTGTAAGTCACAATTTTAAGTGTATGCCACAATCATCAGTACAATTTTGGATGGCTGATACACAATGCAAAATGATCTCACAGAGGACACAACACCGGTTAAATGCTTCATAGTTTTGAATTGTACACAGTACATTTATACATGCATGCTATGTTTTACTTTTCAATAAAAGATAAATGAAATTGATGGGTAAATACCTGTGAAATCTTTGGTTTATCAAGTAAAATCCCTGATGATCTGTTGTAACTTGAAATCAACGTGATTCTCTAATCTTCGTCAAAGCTCAAGATATAATGGCATTACACAGAGAGCGGCAATACAGTGCATGAGTTTCAGTGCATTCAGTACGTTGCTGTGGGACGCATGACACATACTTCCGTCTTAATGAAGACGTTGAGTTCCACAGATCTATATCACTTTGATGTTAATTGTTAACCAACAACGACGATTGTGTTTTTCATATTTTATGAATATATGTAGGTAACAATATTTGGGGGCTGAGGGGGCTTGGCTCAATTTTGGGGGTCAAGCCCCCCAAGCCCCCCTTGGCGCCGCCACTGAAGAAGTTGATAACAAACTGCTTGTGTTGTTATGAAGAAAGGGAAAGTAGTGTCATTTTAGATTCGCTCGTAGCTAAACTATTAGAGCATGGTAAACTTCTTGTGTTTAGGATACCGTATGAAACTTTTCATTAATACACAGGTCATAATGATTGGCTATTATGTGAAAACCGAAAATATTTAACTAAATTGCCAGATTTGAATATTTTTTTATTGATAAAAGTTTGTAGTTTTTTTGTTAGCTCGTTACCAAAAACGTCTTTTTTTTCGTATAGAAATACTTACAGAGTCTTGGAAAACTTCATTTTACTTTACTTTCCATCAAGACTAGAGCGTGCGCATTAGCTACATCAATGGAAAACATTCTCTTGTATTGTGTATTTTGGTTTTAATTATGCCAGTCAGTCACTTTAACTCGGAAACAACTACATATACGACAACGTGGAGGTTATATAGTATTATTACAGCAATAACTTTACACGTGCTTTTCATTTGCAAAAAAGAAAACCAATTAAAATGCAAATAAACTTGGTCTCGCTATAAATGCGACATCACGAGAACAATTGCAATTATCGGTAAGGGCTACCGATCAGCTGCTGTCAATCAAGCACGTGATAACAGGACTTGCTGCTTACCGCTAAGCAACCACAAATTAGACTAATTATTCTCTTAGATTTAGGCAATGTTTTCATACCGAAGTGTTAGAAGACAACAACGTTTATCTGTATTTAAACTTAGGAAACAGAAACAATTTTAGATCATTCGGAACACCTTCAAAGAGTTACGAACTCTATGATAGGAAAGATATTTGCTTTTCTGAGGTTATAAACTCCAACCAAGTACCATAGATCGGCCTAATAAAGGTGCCGTATCGGCTGTTGTATATTCAGCTAAAGAGGTATGTAGTGGCAGCTGGTTTGTAAAATAGCCTATTATTTTAGTATTATGCTATTTGTTATAGATCGTTAATAATGTTAAACTGCTGTTTTTTGTTTGAAGTATTTATTATAAGTGTTATAGATTTTATTGTATTTGTTATAAGAAGAGAGAGTGAAAGATAAAATACGGTAAACGAATCGACTACAACCCTGGCGATAGCCTATTTTTGATTCTATGATTATATACACCCGAAGGACAAATTTAATATATCTAGAGTCTCGAACGTCGTCTGTGTGACAATCATTGTTAAAAATCTGGTGATGGAAACGCACGAGAAACAGTTGTATTGCTTCAACAGGTGAAAAGTGCCTTTTAGAATAACTAATTCCATGTATACACAACGGATTTTGACTTCGTAATTGAAGTAGCAATGAATCATTTTCTTCAACGTTTTATACTAGACTGATAACCTCTACAAACCTGTTTATTAATTTGGTTTTGGGCCTGGCATGGCCTAGCGCGTTAAGGCGTGCGCTTCGTAACCTGAGGGTCGCGGGTTCGCGCCCGAGTCGCGCCAAACATGCTCGCCCTCCCAGCCGTGGGGGCGTTATAATGTTACGGTCAATCCCACTATTCGTTAGTAAAAGAGTAGCTCAAGAGTTGGCGGTGGGTGGTGATGACTAGCTGCCTTCCCTCTCGTCTTACACTGCTAAATTAGGGACGGCTAGCGCAGATAGCCCTCGTGTAGCTTTGTGCGAAATTCCAAAACAAACAAAAAATAATAATTTGGTTTTGCATGAATTCTTTTATTTGTTTGTGCGTCTAGTGTTCCCCCTGTTTATACACATCATATGCTCTTTTCTGTTAGATATATTTCTCAGCCGTTTTCTGACTGTAGCGATTCACTTGTGCCTGCGAATGCAGATGAGGATGCGAAGCCTGAAAGTGAGAGAGTCACGTGACGTGTTAGGGTACTGACTAAGTGGCTATTTTATTAGAAATTTTGCATACTGCACGTTGAAAGCCCCCAAATTATATTGATAATGTTCTTCGATTGTAGCGGCGCAAATGTCAGAATTGTGGTGCACCTGTCAGGCCCGACATAATTAAACAGCACTACGGGTAACTCACTTGTCTTCCTGTAGGGGGCAGTATTAACAATAGACTTTCCCTAACGTTTTGTCGCTTTGTTTGTTTGTTTGTTTGGGAATTTCGCACAAAGCTACTCGAGGGCTATCTGTGCTAGCCGTCCCTAATTTAACAGTGTAAGACTAGAGGGAAGGCAGCTAGTCATCACCACCCACCGCCAACTCTTGGGCTACTCTTTTACCAACGAATAGTGGGATTGACCGTCACATTATACACCCCCACGGCTGGGAGGGCGAGCATGTTTAGCGCGACGCGGGCGCGAACCCGCGACCCTCGGATTACGAGTCGCACGCCTTACGCGCTAGGCCATGCCGGGCCCGTTTTGTCGCTGTTAACAGAGAAATGGTCAAATAACGCAGTGAAAAAAAATGTCAGTGGTTACGTAAAAGATAGATTATCTTCTTGCTGAGGCTGTTCCTATGGTGGGACAGCTGTCTTACAACACTAAAGTCTGGGGTTTGATTCATCGTGGTCCACACAACAGATAACTCAATGCGACATTGTTTTAAAATTAACCCACCGAAAGATTTTTCAAATTTGTTGCAAGTACATCGTAATGTTGTGTAGCTTTGCTTAAAAGAGCCCAGAAGATAAAGTATATTCCTGAGTGCTCCAGTTTGAAAATAACTCACGTAATGTTGATACAAATGTATTGAAATAAATATAATATAGAAATAATACTTGCTTGAACTGGCTATTGATAAATAAAATATTAGAACCTGTAAATTACTACTTCAGGTTGTTATCGTAAATATTTATGTAAACTGTTATGTCACCGTGTTGACGTGGAAAAGACTTATAATAAGAAAATTATAATCATAGTTTCTATAAAAATTTAAAACAATATATAATTACCCATCACCATCATACTTACAAAGCAATTATATAATATTGCAATCTATTGAAACATAAGCCAACTATTCTTTAAACTTTAAAACGAAGTGAAATATTTTGTTTATTTGAAGTTAAGTACAAAGGTGTACAAAGAGCTATTTGTGCTTAGCCCACTACGAGTATCAAAACCAGGTTTCTAGTATTGTAAGTCCGCAGACATACTGTTGTACCACTGCTGGGCCTATATGAAAAAAATCATAGTAAATTTATTGAATACTTGATAGGTATTATTAAAAAAAATTAATAAATTAAAAAACTAATTGTTGTAGATTAATTAAAACAGCATCGAAAACTTCATTGTCCAACTGATTAGTTTGCCTTGTCCTTACGACTGAATCCTAAATTTCAAAATTAAACAGTCAAGTCGTGAATAGCAACTTCTACAATAGGTTTGTTTTCGAGTGAGAAGCGAGAACAAGTTTTCATTTTGTGTGATATTTTGTATTTCCTTCCTGAATAATACGATATGTTCAAAGAGCCTCAAGGGTTATCACCGACCCTAACTTTGAACTGCTGATGATAAAGAAGGCAGCCCGATCAGTAGCACCCACTGCTTTGACCCAAATTAGGAGATTAACTACCACTGTAATAATACTGCTTTAATGGTTAGATTACTCGATTCTGAGGTTCACCACGGGTTCGAATCCTTTTTACTGAACATACTTGTCCTTTCAGGTTCGATGGGGCCTTATAACGTAAGAGTCAATTCCACTATTCGTTAATAAAGGACCAGTTCAAGAATCGATGGAAGGTTGTATTGAGTAGCCGTCATTTTTTTCTAGACTATCACTTTAAAATTAAAGATAGACGGCTAGTGCAGATTGCCCTCGAATAACTTTGCGTGAACTTCAACAAACAAACAAAAGGTTATTGTCCATCCACAGTGTGTAATGCGGATCTTGTTTAACGGTACAAGATCAGCTATCGATCAGGCCAGTTAACAACTAGACCACACCCGGCACAAAGTTATAAGGCCCTGAAAACTAATTACTGGCTTTTCCTCTTTCATCGTAGAAACACATGGGGTCTGAAAAAGACATCGCGTTGCAAACGTTGTCATTGAACTCTGAAGATGTAGTCAACGCCAAAACAAATTAACCTTTATGTTTGTAAACGATCCCATTAACGTAGTGTGCATCAGAACAAACAGAATTCTAACTATAATAAATAGTTCAGAACTGTTAAGAGAGAAGTTTGTGAAAACTGAAGGCGTAATGTACGTCAGAACAAAGGAAACTACAACTGGCAATACTGAGAATGATGTAACTGAAATCCTGGTATTATAACTCAATAAAATCTAGAATCTTTTTGTTTAATTTTTATTTCTTTCTGTAAGTATCAAAAATATTCAATGAGATTATATTAATACGTTACTTCATTGTTTCTATATCCCAACAACGAATGTGACTTTTATTGTAAGCCAAAATGTAATGTATCCACTAATTGGCCAGGGAGTAATGCATCCATTGATTTTCCCGAGAGTAATGCGTCTCTTGGTTGGCTAGGGGGTAATGCATCCACTGGTTGGTCAGAAAGTATTGCATGCATTGACTGACTAGATGACGTGACCAAAGGGTAATACAGCTATTGGTTGAAATGAATAGAATAACACTAAGGTAATCAAAGCCCATTGACAAAAATAGGAGTTACAGCAAGGTTAGGTTCACTAACCGACCCAATTATAGGCCTAACACAAGTAAAAAAAAAACACGTTTTTTTATCAGATGCACATGGTGCATGAGCGTATGAATCAAAACCATGTATAATAGAGACATTAAGTCAACTTCATATATTAACTGTTTGGTATTGGATATTCTGTTTGTGCTAGCTGTCCCTTTTTTCCGACTGATAAACTATATGGCAACAGCTGGTCAACAGCATACACCACCTGATGGTTTGCTAATGTCTGAATAGATTTTGTCACCTTTATGTTGCTTAAGTGGAGGAATGAAACTATCATCATTTTTCAGTAACGGAAAATGAACCATGAACCCTCAAATCTACAGTCCAGCACGCTTGATATCAGGAAACGCCCAGCCTGTTATATAATAATAAGATAAAGAAATATATATTACGCATATATTTACTGCATGAGGAACTTTCAGTGTCGTAGGAATGGACATGAAAACTAAATGAGAATTACTGTCTTTTTTAATTTCAATTAAGAGTTTTAAAGGTTTCAGGATTAGGTTTCAATGCTCTGAACAGTAGGTATCATTACAGGGATGTGGCTTTCCTGTGCGCTAAGTACACTTCATGTGTTATTTTTTACATAAAAGGATATCGTAGCATTGTAAAAATTAATAACTAAAAACTTTAAATGTTAAAATTGTAATATTTAAATTGTTGATGAAAAATTTATAATTAATCAACGAAACAGAAACCAGTTGTATAAAATGGGTGACCCGGCATGGCCAAGTGGTTAAGGCACTCGACTCGAAATCTGAGGACCACGGGCTCGAATTCCCGTCACCTTAAACATGCTCACCCTTTAAGCAGTGCGAGGACGTTATAATGTGACGGTCAATCTCTCTCTTCGTTGGAAAAAGAGTAGCCCAAGAGTTGGTGGTGGGTGGTGATGACTAACTGCCTTTCCGCTAGTCTTACACTGCTAAATCAGGAACGCCTAGCGCAGATAGTCCTCGTGTAGCTTTACGCAAAATTTAAAAACAAACAAACAATAAAATGCTTTTTATTTATCCCGCGGGCCCGGCATGGCCAAGCGTGTTAAGGGTGCGACTCGTAATCTGAAGGTCGCGGGTTCGCATCCCTATCGCGCCAAACATGCTCGCCCTTTCAACCGTGGGGACATTCTAAAGCAGGGGTGTGCAACATTTTTCGTCGGTGGGCCATATAACCAACTTCATCAATCAAGCGGGGCCACTTAAAAAACAAGCTTATTCGTGTACATGCACAATAAATTAAAAAAAATTCTCAAAATGCAAGCAATAATATTTTATATTTTTGCATGAGTGATCATTTTAGTGCGACACTTGAAATTTAGAGTCCTTGCAGAGCTTGTCAATATCAGCTTTGACAGAAGTGGTTGCCACTCTTAACTGACTGGTCAAATGTTCATCAGTCAGCTGACTTCTACATTTGGTTTTGATGAGCTTCATTTTGGAGAAAAATTGCTCACAGCAGTAGGTGCTACCAAAAAGGGAGGCAATTCTTTGTGCATGACGGGACAAATTGGGAAACTTTTCACGT
This sequence comes from Tachypleus tridentatus, assembly GCF_004210375.1. Lineage (NCBI taxonomy): Eukaryota > Metazoa > Arthropoda > Merostomata > Xiphosura > Limulidae > Tachypleus > Tachypleus tridentatus. Next base: position 149,407,556 of record NC_134832.1, on the reverse strand, counting down.
ACACAGAGTTTGTAAAAGTCTAGCAAACTGTTTTCAGAGAATTTCCTTTTAGTGTCCATGTCAGCCTGCAGTTCAGTGAGTTTCATTTGGCAATCATCAGGACTGTCTTCCACTGCCAAATCAAAAGGTTGAGCGAACAATTTCAATCTAATTTCAGTTTGTCTGAAATCTGGAAATCTGTTTGCAAACTCATCACGCAGCTTTTGTACACTGGTTCCATATTTGGTGCAATCCAGATTAGGAAATTCCAGTTTCCTGGTTGCAAGACATGTAAAATGGGTCAATATGGCTCTTCTCAACTGAACCTGGAAAAGTTCCAATTTCTTCTCAAAAGCACAAATATGCTCAAACAACTTATTCACAAGTTGACTTTTCCCTTGTAGTTTTAAGTTTAAATCAGACAGATGCTGTGTAATGTCTGTGAGGAATGCTAAGTCATTCAGCCAGTTCTCATTGCTCAAGAAGTCCACATTCTGACGTTTGCTCTCCATGAAGAAATTAATCTCCTCTCGCAGATTCCAGAATCTCTTCAAAGTAGCAGCTCTACTAAGCCAACGTACAGCAGAGAAGTACAAAACATCTGAATACTCACTGTCCAGCTCATCTAAAAAAGTTTTAAATTGTCGATGATTTAATCCTCGTGTTCGAATATAATTTACGCATTGGAGGACATTTTTCATGACTTCTGCAAAATCCAGAACTTTGGTGCACAAACTCTCTTGGTGAATAATGCAATGGCTTACAACTACGTCTTGTGCTCCAATTGCAGTTAGTAATTTCTTGGTGAATCCATTTGTCCTACCTGTCATGGAAGGAGCACCATCTGTTGTAACACCACATAATTTATAAGGATTCAGTTCAAACTTTTCTACAACCTTAAGCACTTGTTCACAAATATCCTGTCCTGTGGTTGTGGAGGAAAGGCTTGCCATATCTAAAAACTCTTCGAAAACATCAAAGCCTGCAGTAACAGCTCTGATGAAAATGACAAGTTGGGATGTGTCATTGATATCAGTGCTTTCATCCAAAGCCAGACTGAAAGCTTCACACGAATTCAATCTCTTTCAAAGTTTCTTTGATGTCCTCTGAAAGATCTTTTGTCCTGCGTGAGACAGTAAAGCGGGAAAGGCTAGTTTGCTCCACCAAATATTTTTTTCTCTGGACATGCATATTCTGTGAATATTGTTAAACAATTTTAATAAATTCTCCATCACTGAAAGGCTTTCCCTTTTCTGCCATACATTCACAAAGCTTAAAACTCAGTTTTGTCACCAGTTCTGAATTTTCTTGAAAGTGGTAAAACACCTTGTTGCTTTTCAATGGATGTTTTTAAATGTTCAATTTTGTCCTTTCGTGCCTGACCAACAATTTCATCAAACTGGGAGGAGTGCTTAGTTGCGTAATGTCGCTTAATATTGTACTCTTTCATGACTGCAATTGTAGTTTGACAGACGAGGCAGACAACACCTTGATTATGTGGGACAACAAGATATTTTGTGCACCATTCACTGTTGAATAACCTTCCCTCATCATCAATTTTTTCGTTTCTTAACTGCTGACATTTTACTAGCCCTGAAATCAAAACAAAAATTATTCTCACAACAGTATGCAATATTGCTACATTATTACTGCATCAATGAGTATAAGTATCATTAGTGTTTGGGAAGCATTTCATATAGTATATAATCGCATACATATACGTTTTAAAACTGCATCCAATATTCGCGGTTTTTCGCTATTCGCGGGAGGGTAAAGAACGTAACCCCCGCGAATAACGAGGTCACACTGTACATAGAATCAGATGCATCTGAAAGCAAAAATTTTAATAAATTCAGTAAAGTCACAACAATATGCTAAATAGTAATCAATTTACCTTCAATCTCTTGTAGTAACTGTAAAAGGTAATAAAATTTTCACCAATAATGAATGACGGACAGCAGAGGTTAAGGGAAAATTGTCGCCAGCGGGCGAAGGCGAGGTTCAGGACATGACGTTGAGTCGTAGACAATAGTGCTAGTGCACGTCACCTATTCATGCCCTAAGGAGGCCGACCAATCGAATTCGGCCTGCTCCTCTCTAGCAAAGATAATTTTAGAAGTTTGTCGAGTCGAAGCCTGGGAATCCCGTAGGATCGATGCTTTTAAAAATATTCCATTTGCGTTGGATTACAGATCAGGCCACATGGTTAGATTACAACAACTAGGGCCACACTAAATGGCTTGGCGGGCCGGGTTGTGGCCCGCGGGCCGCCTGTTGCACACCCCTGTTCTAAAGTGATAGTCAGTCCCACTATTCCTTGGTAAAAGAGTAGCCCAAGAGTTGGCGGTGGGTGGTGATGACTAGTTGCTTTCCCTCTAGTCTTACACTGCTAAATTAGGGTCGGCTAGCACAGATAACCCTCGAGTAGCTTTGTGCGAAATTCAAAAACAACAAAAAAAAATTATCCCGCGTCTTTGTAGTGTAGTCGCCATCTAACGGAGAACTTGCTATTTATAAAGATAACTAGATTTTGCTGACTGCGGAAAACCTATATTGAATATAAACGTATCCACTCTCCAGTTGTGATAAATGTTATACAATTATTTGTTTTTTGATATTCGTTAAATACGAATTTACTGTATTATTGTAGCAAACTAATACACTGCCATGGATCATATTAATATAAATAAAAATAAACAAAGTGAGACAGTATTTATAACTCAACAATAACTAATTAATAAATGTTACTTTATAAGATATTTAACTTGTTTCCTATAAAATATAGGAATTAAAAACTAGAGTTTGAGGATAAAACGTCTATTCAAAGTTCGAAATGAACACTTAGAAAATTTGTAGTTTAATTTGGTTGAATGAGTGTGTTTTCTTATAGCAAAGCCACATCGAGCTATCTGCTGAGCCCACAGAAGGGAATCGAACCCCTGATTTTAGCGTTGTAAATCCGTAGACTTAACGCTGCACTAGCGGGGGGGGCTACTTCAATGAAATGATACGAAAATACCACAGTTTTGTCGTTATATTAATTTCAGTTTACTACACGTTAAAACAAGAACTTACAAAGGCAGTTCTAGAATAAGCATTAATCCAAATAAGCACGTGCTTAGGACACCAAGGGAAGGGGGGCACCAAGGAGTGTTTCCCCTGGCTATCGTGTCCTTAACTTCTTCGCTGCCACACTCAACTTTAGTCGATTTTTTTTGTAATTGTTTTTATCTGCCGTGTTAACTCTGCATTGTTAAAAAAAGTTTCCTTTAGCTCGAGGAGCGACTAAAGGTTTGAGAAACTACTAAACTATGTATCTGAAGTAAAAAGTCATTGATTTACGATATATTACTGTAAAGAGTAGTACAAAATGTTGATAAAACTTCAGGTAAAAGATGATCGTATGTTATGATGTCTGACCTTGAAGATGAAATGTTTTTTCCCATTCACTCCTTCAGTTGTGGCTGTTAACAAGAAATTATAGGCAGTGGAATTGTTTTGTTTTACCTTTTACAGCCTTATTCAATCACATCTACAGAAAAATAAGAATATAATACCACAAAAACATAAGTCAAACGAAATGGTGACAGATGTATACAGAGACGTGGCTAGTTTTATGTTTTTCTCTGCTTCTGTTTTCGTACGTTATATTTGGATTATTATCTCGTTTGTTTTAGTTCTATTTGCGTTAATATTGCATTATTCATTGTGTTTTGTAATATTTGTATAAGTGTGTTCCTCACTGAAGTTTTTCTGAGCCGTAATTTTTTTGGCTTCAAACAACTTGCTGTAAAGAAAAACCTCCTTTGTGTGCGAGTACATGTTTTGAAATTTTTCATACCAAGAAAAATTTAGACAGGAATTCCACTGTAGTAATGCCACCGTTCATAGATTACATGTAACTTATATGAGTATTTGGGCATGTGTATATTCCCTTGTGATTATGTAATAAAACAAACAGATCTGAAGCTGAGATTTACTTAGGGGATAAATACAAGGATGCCTGGTCGTAAATGTGATTTAAGACCGGACACCCTTGTTTTTATCTCCATTCATACATAGCCACTAAAATTTTGTAAAATATGACATTTTTAGACCCATGAATGGAGGTTACAATTATATTCTCCTTACTTCTTCTTTGATCTTATCCTGACGTCATAATATCAAAGAGCCGGCCCGGCCCTCTGGTGATATGTTTTTATGAGACGAAAGAACAATCCGAGACAGAAAGACGGAGACAACGACGACAAACTTTTAGGTGTAATTCAACTGTTTTGCGACTATAAATTCAGATCAGTATGTGTTCTATTACATTTCTGAAAGACTGGGAAAACAGTTGACTGATCGGAGCGGTCTAAAGGCGATAATTCGACCTTTTAGGTCAAATTGCGTAAGACTTTTACATGTATGACAACACGATTTTTAACGTTGTTATTTATACACTATACTATTAGTAGTAGTACAGTACTGTGGCACCGTGGTCATACAAAGATACTGTAAAGAACCGACAAATCAATAAAATCAATTTAGGATTATCTGAAAACGTGCATGAATTGAACAAGTTCACGTGAGCAAGGTTAATATTGAGTACTAGGTATAACGTTAGTCGATTCAGTTGCAATGTATTAGTATTAGGCCTTAGGTTAGTCTTGTTATCTGAGAACCGAGTGACAATAACGTTAGGCCTAAATCCTGTAATTATTTAGTGCAAGTACACTGGAAATGATACTGTAGCCTGGGAATAATGAATTTGTCTTCGCATCCAGGCGTGCAGATAAAGTATCAGACATATACCTATTTTGCTGATGTATTGTTTGTTGGCTCTTCTAAAGTCCCCGGGTCAAAACGGAGTTCAAAGTTGAGGTTACAACTAATTCTTCAGATATTTGAGTAGGATTAAGGTACTCTAGATTAGGCCTAACCCAGTATTCAGTAGTTCAATGTGCAGTACTGTTTACAATTGATTATATGTTATGTATGTGTACTAATACAGAATGATTACTGTGTATGTAGGCTACTACAGTATGTGATGTTGATCACAAATTGTTTTGGAATACTTTTTGGCTCACAATAGATTTGCATAATACCATTGACATTGCTTCTTGCATACAGTTACCATGGTAACAACCTTAATGAAACTTTTGCAATGATTGAAAACTAATTCTCCTAAAATGGATTGAAGCAAGTCTTGAATCGATTCAAAACTGGTCTTGAACGGTTTTCAATGAATCAGGATGCAGCAAGTCAATAAAGGTATTTATGAATTCATGTGTATGTGCTGATGGACCTAGGTCCAAGGATAACTTTCTGACAATCTTTGTCTAAATGTAGACCTAGAGTTTAGTATGTTTGACTCTCTTAATGACGTTTTTCTTTATGAATTTCAATGTTTTTCTAATCATTATATGATCCATATTCTTTTGTGTTTTATTTTTAAGTTTGTTTCTGTATTTTTCAGACTGCAAGATGAAACGTATTCAGTTAAGTGGTGCACAAAAGAGAAAACTGGCAAAAAAAACCAACAAAAGGCTTTGGATTTAGTGACCAAGACTGGAAAGTTGACTCATTTTTTCACTGAACTTACACAACATGATCTTCCAAGTATAAACTCATCTCCACCATCATAAGTCACTTATACTGCATCTGACTCTGACAAGATTGAAGTTGAACCAAGCAACACACATACAAGTACCACTTTGTCCACTTCAAGGCCAGAACATCATGATGATGTTGCGGCGTCACAGGTTGGCTCAACTGGCACAAGTCTCACAAATGATCTCACTTTGCCTGTAAATTCTCCTGATATCTCTAGTGTTAATATTGATGCAAGTAGCTCTACAAGACAGTCGGAAGTTGAAATAATTGCTGAAAATGAAAATCTACTGGACTATGGTAAAATGCTTCAGTCTACAAAAGCTGAAGAAACTGAAGCAAGAGATCCAGGGTTATGGCTTGATTTCTCTGCTGATGATGTGGCTTATTGAATTGTTTGTGGACCCGCTGATTGTCAACACCACAGTGAGCCATTTAGCAAATCTTACCAGACTTTTAATAGTGGCAAACCAACGAGATACTGTTCGCAAAAACTTTTCATTGGGCTAAAAGCCAATGGTGAGCAATATAAGAGAGAGTGGTTATTGTATTCATCATCAACAGGGTTACTGCTTTGTTTGTAAACTTTTTGCCCTTAAATTTTCTTCACGTTTTGTTGAAAGAGAAGGGTTCAGTGACTGGCGAAATACTATTTTAATTAATCATCATGAAAGAAATACTCCTCACCGAGACTCTGTGCTAACATACTTAACTCGCAGATAAGGTTTAGGCTTGCGACAAGAGTGGGAAAAACAAATTAAAAAAGAGTGAAATTATTGGGAACATGTATTAGAATGTGTAATATCTGTTATTTGTATGATAGCTGAACATGGTCTGGCTTTTCGAGGAATAGATGAAAAATTTGGTTCACTGCATAATGGGAATTTTGAGCTGTTTGAGCTCATAAGTCAGTTTGAACCATTTTTAGCAGAGCACATTTCGAAATATGGAAATTCTAGAAAAGGAAATCCTTCTTACTTGTCCAAAACCACCTGTGAAGAACTCATTGAACCAATGGTTCAAAAGGTCCACGCGTTCATTGTTGATGAAGTCAATTCTTCTGGTTATTTTAGCTTGTCAGTTGACTCTATGCCAGATCCATCACATATAGACCAGTTAAGTGTTGTACTTCAATACTTAAAAGATGGGTAGCCTATTGAATGCTTTTTAACCTTTCTGGAACTAAAAAGCCATACTGGTGAGGAAATGGCAAACCAGGTATTGCAGTACTTATGGGAAGTTTGCAAACTTATTTTTTCCAAATGTAGGGGTCTGTCTTGCGACAATGGTGCTAACGTGTCTGGGTGTTATAAGGTTGATGCAGGAAAGTATTTTAGAAGAAAATAACTTTGACATATATGTGCCCTGTGCAGCCCATTCACTAAATCTGTTAGGCCAAATTACTGTTGACTGCTGTCAAATAACAATTAATTTTTTTCTCTACAATGCCTTTGCTCTATACATTTTTTCAGCCTCAACCAGCTGGTGGAAAATGTTTAAACCTTGTCTTTGAAATGAAAGTGTGTTAAAATTCCTCTCTAATACCAGATGGGAGGCACATGTTATGGCAACAACAGCAATTTTGAAGTTTTTATTTAATATTTTGGAAGCTTTAGAATGTCTAGTTGAAAACCAGTCACAAAAGGGAGACACTAGAAGAGAAGCAGACAATTTTGCAAATAAGATGCAAGAGCTAGAAACTGTTTTTATGTTGATCATGTGAGATGATATTTTGCAAAGTTTCATAAAGCAACTCAACTTCTACAAAATGTGGATGTGAACTTAAGAGCACATGCAGATATGTACAGGTCATTAGCTGACCAACTACCCACTTTAAGGGATGGTTTTGACAGATTTAAAGCAGCTGCAATTGAAATACTACCAGATGTTGATTACAATGCAGCTCAAACTCGCAAGTGTGTCAGAAAGAAGGTATTAAATGACTGAGATGCACCAAAGTAGATCTGAATGCCAGAGATAAATTTCGTATCACCACCTTCTACACAATTGTTCACAAACCAGAAACCCAGATGAGAAGAAACAGTGTACAAACAGGTTTTCTTTCCTTAGTGATGTGTCAAATGACGTCACTTCATCTGCTGAAACTGAAAGGTACTCTCTGTGTTCCCAAAAGTTAATTGATGCTTACCCAGAGGACTTGGACACTAATCTCTCTGCCGAGCTTCAGCAGTTTCACTCATATGTGTGCCATAAGTTCAGTTCAACAAAAACTGTAAAAACCAGATTCAGTCATGCTGAACTTTACAAAATAGTTTCAGAAGACAAAATTGAGGGTGCATTTCAAAACGTAGAAGTTGCATTGTGTATATTTTTAACATTAATGGTTGCAAACTGCACAGCTGAGCATTTGTTTTCATATATCAAGCATATTAAAAATCCAAACAGTACAACTATGCGACAAGACAGGCTGGATGCCTTGTCTCTGTTAAGTATAGAAACAGATTTGTCTCACCACATTAGTTTTGAGGACTTTACCAAAGACTTTGCAATAAAAAACTCTAGAAGAAAATTTTTAAAAATTTAAATAAATATTAAGGTATAGGTAAATAAGTTGCTTACAGAGTTTTACGTTCAAAGTGAGAAATTGTTAACACCAAAGTGAGAATTTTATTAATAAAAGGGTTTTGAGAAACATTTTTGTTTTTGTTAATCTCAAAATATGAATTTTTAAACATCAGTGAGAATTGTTAACACAGAGTGAAAACAAATATACAGTAAAAATAATTATTTTTAATTATCACTAATCAAAGAAGTGATTTCCATTATCATTTCTAAATGAAGGTCTCAGTCATTGGTTTATTTTGATCCATGCCCAATCTGTTAAATAAATAAAATAAAAAGTTTTTATTTAATATAGTTGAGGGGTCTAACTTGGGCTCTGATCTGGAAGAAAACTAAAGAAGGATTATAAATTTCTTTAACTTCATTTCACATTTAGCACATAATCACCTAACTATATAAGTACTGCATTTATCATCACCTACTACTGTAGTACTGTGTTCATTATTACCTACTACTTTAGTACTGTGTTTATCATAACAAACGATTTTACTACTGTGCTTATCATGAGCTACTTCTTTAGCACTGTCTATCATTACCCACTACTTTAGTACAGAGTTTATCATTACATATTACTTCAATACTGTGTTTATCATTACCTTTTATTGTTACCTACCACTATAGTACTGTGTTTATAATTACCTACTACTTTAGAAAAGTGTTTATAATTACCCACTACTTTAGTTCTGTGTTTATCATTATTCACTACTTTAATACTGTGTTTATTATTGCCCACTACTTTAGTACTGTGTTTATCATTACCCACTACTTTAGTACTGTGTTTATCATTACTCACTACTTTATTACTGTGTTTATTATTACCCACTACTTTAGTACTGTGTTTATCATTACCTATTATGTTAGTACTGTGTTTATCATTAACTAGTATGTTAGTACTGTGTTTATCATTAACTAGTACGTTAGTTCTGTGTTTATCATTACCCACTATTTTAGTACTGTGTTTATCATTACCCACTACATTAGTACTGTGTTTATCATTACTTACTACTTTAGTACTGTGTTTGTCAGTACCTACTACTTTAGTAGAGTGTTTATAATTACCCACTACTTTAGTTCTGTGTTTATCATTATTCACTACTACTTTAGTACTATGTTTATCATTACCCACTACTTTAGTACTGTGTTTATCATTACCCACTACTTTAGTACTGTGTTTATCATTACCCACTACTTTAGTTCTGTGTTTATCATTACCCACTACTTTAGTTCTGTGTTTATCATTACCCACTACTTTAGTACTGTGTTTATCATTACCCACTACTTTAGTTCTGTGTTTATCATTACCCACGACTTCAGTTCTGTGTTTATCATTATTCACTACTTTAGTTCAGTGTTTATCATTATTCACTACTTTAGTTCTGTGTTTATCATTACCCACTACTTTAGTTCTGTGTTTATCATTATTCACTACTTCAGTACTATGTTTATCATTACCCACTACTTTAGTTCTGTGTTTATCATTACCCACTACTTTAGTTCTGTGTTTATCATTACCCACTACTTTAGTTCTGTGTCTATCATTACCCACTACTTTAGTTCTGTGTTTATCATTATTCACCACTTTAGTTCTGTGTTTATCATTACCCACTACTTTAGTTCTGTGTTTATCATTATTCACTATTTTATTTTCTGTGTTTACCATTACCCACTACTTTAGTTCTGTGTTTATCATTACTTACTAATTTAGTTCTGTGTTTATCATTACCCACGACTTTAGTTCTGTGTTTATCATTACCCACTACCTTAGTTCTATGTTTATCATTACCCACTACTTTATTTCTGTGTTTATCATTACCCACTACTTTTGTTCTGTGTTTATCATTATTTACTACTTTAGTTCTGTGTCTATCATTACCCACTACTTTAGTTCTGTGTTTATCATTATTCACCACTTTAGTTTTGTGTTTATCATTACCCACTACTTTAGTTCTGTGTTTATCATTATTCACTACTTTATTTTCTGTGTTTATCATTACCCACTACTTTAGTTCTGTGTTTATCATTACTTACTAATTTAGTTCTGTGTTTATCATTACCCACTACTTTATTACTGTGTTTATTATTACCCACTACTTTAGTACTGTGTTTATCATTACCTATTATGTTAGTACTGTGTTTATCATTAACTAGTATGTTAGTACTGTGTTTATCATTAACTAGTACATTAGTTCTGTGTTTATCATTACCCACTATTTTAGTACTGTGTTTATCATTACCCACTACATTAGTACTGTGTTTATCATCACTTACTACTTTAGTACTGTGTTTGTCAGTACCTACTACTTTCGTAGAGTGTTTATAATTACAAACTACTTTAGTTCTGTGTTTATCATTATTCACTACTTTAATACTGTGTTTATTATTGCCCACTACTTTAGTACTGTGTTTATCATTACCCACTACTTTAGTACTGTGTTTATCATTACCCACTACTTTAGTTCTGTGTTTATCATTACCCACTACTTTAGTTCTGTGTTTATCATTATTTACTACTTTAGTTCTGTGTCTATCATTACCCACTACTTTAGTCCTGTGTTTATCATTACCCACTACTTTAGTTCTGTGTTTATCATTATCCACTACTTTAGTTCTGTGTTTATCATTACCCACTACTTTAGTTCTGTGTTTATCATTATTTTAGTTCTGTGTTTATCATTACTTACTACGTTAGTTCTGTGTTTATTATTACCCACTACTTTAGTTCTGTGTCTATCATTACCCACTACTTTAGTTCTGTGTTTATCATTATTCACCACTTTAGTTTTGTGTTTATCATTACCCACTACTTTAGTTCTGTGTTTATCATTATTCACTACTTTATTTTCTGTGTTTATCATTACCCACTACTTTAGTTCTGTGTTTATCATTACTTACTAATTTAGTTCTGTGTTTATCATTACACAGGACTTTAGTTCTGTGTTTATCATTATTCACTACTTTAGTTCTGTGTTTATCATTACCCACTACTTTAGTTCTGTGTTTATCATTATTCACTACTTTAGTTCTGTGTTTATCATTACCCACTACTTTAGTTCTGTGTTTATCAATACTCACTACTTTAGTTCTGTGTTTATCATTACCCACTACTTTAGTTCTGTGTTTATCATTACCCACTACTTTAGTTCTGTGTTTATCATTATTCAATACTTTAGTTCTGTGTTTATCATTACCCACTACTTTTGTTCTATGTTTATCAATACTCACTACTTTAGTTCTGTGTTTATCATTACCCACTACTTTAGTGCTGTGTTTATCATTACTTACTACTTTAGTACTGTGTTTAACATTACCTACTATATTAGTACTGTGTTTATCATTACCTACTACATTAGTACTGTGTTTATCAATACTCACTACTTTAGTTCTGTGTTTATCATTACCCACTACTTTAGTTCTGTGTTTATCATTACCCACTACTTTAGTTCTGTGTTTATCATTATTCACTACTTTAGTACTGTGTTTATCATTATCCAACACTTTAGTTCTGTGTTTATCATTACCCACTACTTTAGTCCTGTGTTTATCATTATTCACTACTTTAGTTCTGTGTTTATCATTACCCACTACTTTAGTTCTGTGTTTATCATTATTCACTACTTTAGTTCTGTGTTTATCATTACCCACTACTTTAGTTCTGTGTTTATCATTACTCACTACTTTAGTTCTGTGTTTATCATTACCCACTACTTTAGTTCTGTGTTTATCATTACCCACTACTTTAGTTCTGTGTTTATCATTATTCAATACTTTAGTTCTGTGTTTATCATTACCCACTACTTTTGTTCTGTGTTTATCAATACTCACTACTTTAGTTCTGTGTTTATCATTACCCACTACTTTAGTGCTGTGTTTATCATTACTTACTACTTTAGTACTGTGTTTAACATTACCTACTATATTAGTACTGTGTTTATCATTACCTACTACATTAGTACTGTGTTTATCATTACTTACTACGTTAGTTCTGTGTTTATTATTACCCACTACTTTAGTTCTGTGTTTATCATTACCCACTACTTTAGTTCTGTGTTTATCATTACCCACTACTTTAGTTCTGTGTTTATCATTATTCACTACTTTAGTACTGTGTTCATCATTATCCAACACTTTAGTTCTGTGTTTATCATTACCCACTACTTTAGTTCTGTGTTTATCATTATTCACTACTTTAGTTCTGTGTTTATCATTACCCACTACTTTAGTTCTGTGTTTATCATTACCCACTACTTTAGTTCTGTGTTTATCATTATTCACTACTTTAGTTCTGTGTTTATCATTACCCACTACTTTAGTTCTGTGTTTATCAATACTCACTACTTTAGTTCTGTGTTTATCATTACTTTAGTTCTGTGTTTATCATTACCCTCTACTTTAGTTCTGTGTTTATCATTACCCACTACTTTAGTTCTGTGTTTATCATTATTCAATACTTTAGTACTGTGTTTATCATTACTTACTAATTTAGTTCTGTGTTTATCATTACCCACTACTTTAGTTCTGTGTTTATCATTACCCACTACTTTAGTTCTGTGTTTATCATTACCCACTACTTTAGTTCTGTGTTTATCATTACCCACTACTTTTGTTCTGTGTTTATCATTATTTACTACTTTAGTTCTGTGTCTATCATTACCCACTACTTTAGTTCTGTGTTTATCATTATTCACCACTTTAGTTTTGTGTTTATCATTACCCACTACTTTAGTTCTGTGTTTATCATTATTCACTACTTTATTTTCTGTGTTTATCATTACCCACTACTTTAGTTCTGTGTTTATCATTACTTACTAATTTAGTTCTGTGTTTATCATTACCCACTACTTTATTACTGTGTTTATTATTACCCACTACTTTAGTTCTGTGTTTATCATTACCCACTACTTTAGTTCTGTGTTTATCATTAACTACTATGTTAGTTCTGTGTTTATCATTAACTACTACTTTAGTTCTGTGTTTATCATTACCCACTATTTTAGTTCTGTGTTTATCATTACCCACTACTTTAGTTCTGTGTTTATCATTACCCACTACTTTAGTTCTGTGTTTATCATTACCTACTACTTTCGTAGAGTGTTTATCATTACCCACTACTTTAGTTCTGTGTTTATCATTACCCACTACTTTAGTTCTGTGTTTATCATTACCCACTACTTTAGTTCTGTGTTTATCATTACCCACTACTTTAGTTCTGTGTTTATCATTACCCACTACTTTAGTTCTGTGTTTATCATTACCCACTACTTTAGTTCTGTGTTTATCATTACCCACTACTTTAGTTCTGTGTTTATCATTACCCACTACTTTAGTTCTGTGTTTATCATTACCCACTACTTTAGTTCTGTGTTTATCATTATTACCACTACTTTAGTTCTGTGTTTATCATTACCCACTACTTTAGTTCTGTGTTTATCATTACTACTTTAGTTCTGTGTTTATCATTATTTACTACTTTAGTTCTGTGTTTATCATTACCCACTACTTTAGTTCTGTGTTTATCATTACCCACCACTTTAGTTCTGTGTTTATCATTATTCACTACTTTAGTTCTGTGTTTATCATTACCCACTACTTTAGTTCTGTTCATTACTGTGTTTATCATTACCCACTACTTTAGTTCTGTGTTTATCATTACCCACTACTTTAGTTCTGTGTTTATCATTACCCACTACTTTAGTTCTGTGTTTATCATTACCTACTACTTTTAGTTCTGTGTTTATCATTACCTACTACTTTAGTTCTGTGTTTATCATTACTTACTACTTTAGTTCTGTGTTTATCATTACCCACTACTTTAGTTCTGTGTTTATCATTACCCACTACTTTAGTTCTGTGTTTATCATTACCCACTACTTTAGTTCTGTGTTTATCATTATTCACTACTTTAGTTCTGTGTTTATCATTATCCAACACTTTAGTTCTGTGTTTATCATTACCCACTACTTTAGTTCTGTGTTTATCATTATTACACTACTTTAGTTCTGTGTTTATCATTACCCACTACTTTAGTTCTGTGTTTATCATTACCCACTACTTTAGTTCTGTGTTTATCATTATTCACTACTTTAGTTCTGTGTTTATCATTACCCACTACTTTAGTTCTGTGTTTATCATTACTCACTACTTTAGTTCTGTGTTTATCATTACCCACTACTTTAGTTCTGTGTTTATCATTACCCACTACTTTAGTTCTGTGTTTATCATTATTCACTACTTTAGTTCTGTGTTTATCATTACCCACTACTTTTGTTCTGTGTTTATCATTACTCACTACTTTAGTTCTGTGTTTATCATTACCCACTACTTTAGTGCTGTGTTTATCATTACTTACTACTTTAGTTCTGTGTTTATCATTACCCACTACTTTTAGTTCTGTGTTTATCATTACCCACTACTTTAGTTCTGTGTTTATCATTACTCACTACTTTAGTTCTGTGTTTATCATTACCCACTACTTTAGTTCTGTGTTTATCATTACCCACTACTTTAGTTCTGTGTTTATCATTATTCACTACTTTAGTTCTGTGTTTATCATTACCCACTACTTTAGTTCTGTGTTTATCATTACCCACTACTTTAGTTCTCTGTGTTTATCATTACCCACTACTTTAGTTCTGTGTTTATCATTACTTACTACTTTAGTTCTGTGTTTATCATTACCCACTACTTTAGTTCTGTGTTTATCATTATTCACTACTTTAGTTCTGTGTTTATCATTACCCACTACTTTAGTTCTGTGTTTATCATTATTCACTACTTTAGTTCTGTGTTTATCATTACCCACTACTTTAGTTCTGTGTTTATCATTACCCACTACTTTAGTTCTGTGTTTATCATTACCCACTTTAGTTCTGTGTTTATCATTACTGTGTTTTATCATTACCCACTACTTTAGTTCTGTGTTTATCATTATTCACTACTTTAGTTCTGTGTTTATCATTACCCACTACTTTTGTTCTGTGTTTATCATTACTCACTACTTTAGTTCTGTGTTTATCATTACCCACTACTTTGGTTTAGTACTGTGTTTATCATTACCTACTACTTTAGTACTGTGTTTATCATTACCCACTACTTTAGTACTGTGTTTATCATTACCCACTACTTTAGTTCTGTGTTTATCATTACCCACTACTTTAGTTCTGTGTTTATCATTACCCACTACTTTACATTACCACTACTTTAGTTCTGTGTTTATCATTACCCACTACTTTAGTTCTGTGTTTATCATTATCCAACACTTTAGTTCTGTGTTTATCATTACCCACTACTTTAGTTCTGTGTTTATCATTATTCACTACTTTAGTTCTGTGTTTATCATTACCCACTTTTAGTTCTGTGTTTATCATTATTCACTACTTTAGTTCTGTGTTTATCATTACCCACTACTTTAGTTCTGTGTTTATCATTATTCACTACTTTAGTTCTGTGTTTATCATTACCCACTACTTTAGTTCTGTGTTTATCATTACCCACTACTTTAGTTCTGTGTTTATCATTACCCACTACTTTAGTTCTGTGTTTATCATTACCCACTACTTTAGTTCTGTGTTTATCATTATTCACTACTTTAGTTCTGTGTTTATCATTACCCACTACTTTAGTTCTGTGTTTATCATTACTTACTACTTTAGTACTGTGTTTAACATTACCTACTACTATTAGTTCTGTGTTTATCATTACCTACTACTTTAGTTTACTTCTGTTTATCATTACTTACTACTTTAGTTCTGTGTTTATCATTACCCACTACTTTAGTTCTGTGTTTATCATTACCCACTACCTTAGTTCTGTGTTTATCATTACCCACTACTTTATTTCTGTGTTTATCATTACCCACTACTTTTGTTCTGTGTTTATCATTATTTACTACTTTAGTTCTGTGTCTATCATTACCCACTACTTTAGTTCTGTGTTTATCATTATTCACCACTTTAGTTTTGTGTTTATCATTACCCACTACTTTAGTTCTGTGTTTATCATTATTCACTACTTTATTTTCTGTGTTTATCATTACCCACTACTTTAGTTCTGTGTTTATCATTACTTACTAATTTAGTTCTGTGTTTATCATTACCCACTACTTTATTACTGTGTTTATTATTACCCACTACTTTAGTACTGTGTTTATCATTACCTATTATGTTAGTACTGTGTTTATCATTAACTAGTATGTTAGTACTGTGTTTATCATTAACTAGTACATTAGTTCTGTGTTTATCATTACCCACTATTTTAGTACTGTGTTTATCATTACCCACTACATTAGTACTGTGTTTATCATCACTTACTACTTTAGTACTGTGTTTGTCAGTACCTACTACTTTCGTAGAGTGTTTATAATTACAAACTACTTTAGTTCTGTGTTTATCATTATTCACTACTTTAATACTGTGTTTATTATTGCCCACTACTTTAGTACTGTGTTTATCATTACCCACTACTTTAGTACTGTGTTTATCATTACCCACTACTTTAGTACTGTGTTTATCATTACCCACTACTTTAGTTCTGTGTTTATCATTATTTACTACTTTAGTTCTGTGTCTATCATTACCCACTACTTTAGTCCTGTGTTTATCATTATTCACTACTTTAGTACTATGTTTATCATTACCCACTACTTTAGTTCTGTGTTTATCATTATCCACTACTTTAGTTCTGTGTTTATCATTACCCACTACTTTAGTTCTGTGTTTATCATTATTTACTACTTTAGTTCTGTGTTTATCATTATTTACTACTTTAGTTCTGTGTCTATCATTACCCACTACTTTAGTTCTGTGTTTATCATTATTCACCACTTTAGTTTTGTGTTTATCATTACCCACTACTTTAGTTCTGTGTTTATCATTATTCACTACTTTATTTTCTGTGTTTATCATTACCCACTACTTTAGTTCTGTGTTTATCATTACTTACTAATTTAGTTCTGTGTTTATCATTACACAGGACTTTAGTTCTGTGTTTATCATTATTCACTACTTTAGTTCTGTGTTTATCATTACCCACTACTTTAGTTCTGTGTTTATCATTATTCACTACTTTAGTTCTGTGTTTATCATTACCCACTACTTTAGTTCTGTGTTTATCAATACTCACTACTTTAGTTCTGTGTTTATCATTACCCACTACTTTAGTTCTGTGTTTATCATTACCCACTACTTTAGTTCTGTGTTTATCATTATTCAATACTTTAGTTCTGTGTTTATCATTACCCACTACTTTTGTTCTATGTTTATCAATACTCACTACTTTAGTTCTGTGTTTATCATTACCCACTACTTTAGTGCTGTGTTTATCATTACTTACTACTTTAGTACTGTGTTTAACATTACCTACTATATTAGTACTGTGTTTATCATTACCTACTACATTAGTACTGTGTTTATCAATACTCACTACTTTAGTTCTGTGTTTATCATTACCCACTACTTTAGTTCTGTGTTTATCATTACCCACTACTTTAGTTCTGTGTTTATCATTATTCACTACTTTAGTACTGTGTTCATCATTATCCAACACTTTAGTTCTGTGTTTATCATTACCCACTACTTTAGTCCTGTGTTTATCATTATTCACTACTTTAGTTCTGTGTTTATCATTACCCACTACTTTAGATCTGTGTTTATCATTATTCACTACTTTAGTTCTGTGTTTATCATTACCCACTACTTTAGTTCTGTGTTTATCAATACTCACTACTTTAGTTCTGTGTTTATCATTACCCACTACTTTAGTTCTGTGTTTATCATTACCCACTACTTTAGTTCTGTGTTTATCATTATTCACTACTTTAGTTCTGTGTTTATCATTACCCACTACTTTTGTTCTGTGTTTATCATACTCACTACTTTAGTTCTGTGTTTATCATTACCCACTACTTTAGTTCTGTGTTTATCATTACTTACTACTTTAGTTCTGTGTTTATCATTACCTACTATATTAGTACTGTGTTTATCATTACCTACTACATTAGTACTGTGTTTATCATTACTTACTACTTTAGTTCTGTGTTTATCATTACCCACTACTTTAGTTCTGTGTTTATCATTACCCACTACTTTAGTTCTGTGTTTATCATTACCCACTACTTTAGTTCTGTGTTTATCATTATTCACTACTTTAGTACTGTGTTCATCATTATCCAACACTTTAGTTCTGTGTTTATCATTACCCACTACTTTAGTCCTGTGTTTATCATTATTCACTACTTTAGTTCTGTGTTTATCATTACCCACTACTTTAGTTCTGTGTTTATCATTACCCACTACTTTAGTTCTGTGTTTATCATTATTCACTACTTTAGTTCTGTGTTTATCATTACCCACTACTTTAGTTCTGTGTTTATCAATACTCACTACTCACTACTTTAGTTCTGTGTTTATCATTACCCACTACTTTAGTTCTGTGTTTATCATTACCCACTACTTTAGTTCTGTGTTTATCATTATTCAATACTTTAGTTCTGTGTTTATCATTACCCACTACTTTTGTTCTGTGTTTATCATTACTCACTACTTTAGTTCTGTGTTTATCATTACCCACTACTTTAGTGCTGTGTTTATCATTACTTACTACTTTAGTACTGTGTTTATCATTACCTACTATATTAGTTCTGTGTTTATCATTACCTACTACTTTAGTACTGTGTTTATCATTACTTACTACTTTAGTTCTGTGTTTATCATTACCCACTACTTTAGTTCTGTGTTTATCATTACCCACTACTTTAGTTCTGTGTTTATCATTATTCACCACTTTAGTTTTGTGTTTATCATTACCCACTACTTTAGTTCTGTGTTTATCATTATTCACTACTTTATTTTCTGTGTTTATCATTACCCACTACTTTAGTTCTGTGTTTATCATTACTTACTACTTTAGTTCTGTGTTTATCATTACACACTACTTTAGTTCTGTGTTTATCATTATTCACTACTTTAGTTCTGTGTTTATCATTACCCACTACTTTAGTTCTGTGTTTATCATTATTCACTACTTTAGTTCTGTGTTTATCATTACCCACTACTTTAGTTCTGTGTTTATCATTACTCACTACTTTAGTTCTGTGTTTATCATTACCCACTACTTTAGTTCTGTGTTTATCATTACCCACTACTTTAGTTCTGTGTTTATCATTATTCACTACTTTAGTTCTGTGTTTATCATTACCCACTACTTTTTTGTTCTGTGTTTATCATTACTCACTACTTTTAGTTCTGTGTTTATCATTACCCACTACTTTAGTTCTGTGTTTATCATTACTTACTACTTTAGTTCTGTGTTTATCATTACCTACTATATTAGTTCTGTGTTTATCATTACCCACTACTTTAGTTCTGTGTTTATCATTACCCACTACTTTAGTTCTGTGTTTATCATTACCCACTACTTTAGTTCTGTGTTTATCATTACCCACTACTTTAGTTCTGTGTTTATCATTACCCACTACTTTAGTAGTTCTGTGTTTATCATTACCCACTACTTTAGTTCTGTGTTTATCATTACACTTTTGGTTCTGTGTTTATCATTACTACTTTAGTTCTGTGTTTATCATTACCCACTACTTTAGTTCTGTGTTTATCATTACCCACTACTTTAGTTCTGTGTTTATCATTACCCACTACTTTAGTTCTGTGTTTATCATTACCCACTACTTTAGTTCTGTGTTTATCATTACCCACTACTTTAGTTCTGTGTTTATCATTACCCACTACTTTAGTTCTGTGTTTATCATTACCCACTACTTTAGTTCTGTGTTTATCATTACCCACTACTTTAGTTCTGTGTTTATCATTACTCACTACTTTAGTTCTGTGTTTATCATTACCCACTACTTTAGTTCTGTTTTATCATTACCCACTACTTTAGTTCTGTGTTTATCATTACCCACATCATTACCCACTACTTTAGTTCTGTGTTTATCATTACCTACTACTTTAGTTCTGTGTTTATCATTACCCACTATATTAGTACTTTGTTTATCATTACCTACTACTTTAGTTCTGTGTTTATCATTACTTACTACTTTAGTTCTGTGTTTATCATTACCCACTACTTTAGTTCTGTGTTTATCATTACCCACTACTTTAGTTCTGTGTTTATCATTACCCACTACTTTATTTCTGTGTTTATCATTACCCACTACTTTAGTTCTGTGTTTATCATTACCCACTACTTTAGTTCTGTGTTTATCATTACCCACTACTTTAGTTCTGTGTTTATCATTATTCACTACTTTAGTTCTGTGTTTATCATTACCCACTACTTTAGTTCTGTGTTTATCATTATTCACTACTTTAGTTTCTGTGTTTATCATTACCCACTACTTTAGTTCTGTGTTTATCATTACTTACTACTTTAGTTCTGTGTTTATCATTACCCACTACTTTATTACTGTGTTTATCATTACCCACTACTTTAGTACTGTGTTTATCATTACCTATTATGTTAGTACTGTGTTTATCATTAACTACTATGTTAGTTCTGTGTTTATCATTAACTACTACATTAGTTCTGTGTTTATCATTACCCACTATTTTAGTACTGTGTTTATCATTACCCACTACATTAGTACTGTGTTTATCATCACTTACTACTTTAGTACTGTGTTTGTCATTACCTACTACTTTCGTAGAGTGTTTATAATTACAAACTACTTTAGTTCTGTGTTTATCATTATTCACTACTTTAATACTGTGTTTATTATTGCCCACTACTTTAGTTCTGTGTTTATCATTACCCACTACTTTAGTTCTGTGTTTATCATTACCCACTACTTTAGTACTGTGTTTATCATTACCCACTACTTTAGTTCTGTGTTTATCATTATTTACTACTTTAGTTCTGTGTTTATCATTACCCACTACTTTAGTCCTGTGTTTATCATTATTCACTACTTTAGTACTATGTTTATCATTACCCACTACTTTAGTTCTGTGTTTATCATTATCCACTACTTTGGTTCTGTGTTTATCATTACCCACTACTTTAGTTCTGTGTTTATCATTATTTACTACTTTAGTTCTGTGTTTATCATTATTTACTACTTTAGTTCTGTGTTTATCATTACCCACTACTTTAGGTTCTGTGTTTATCATTATTCACCACTTTAGTTTTGTGTTTATCATTACCCACTACTTTAGTTCTGTGTTTATCATTATTCACTACTTTATTTTCTGTGTTTATCATTACCCACTACTTTAGTTCTGTGTTTATCATTACTTACTAATTTAGTTCTGTGTTTATCATTACACAGGACTTTAGTTCTGTGTTTATCATTATTCACTACTTTAGTTCTGTGTTTATCATTACCCACTACTTTAGTTCTGTGTTTATCATTATTCACTACTTTAGTTCTGTGTTTATCATTACCCACTACTTTAGTTCTGTGTTTATCATTACTCACTACTTTAGTTCTGTGTTTATCATTACCCACTACTTTAGTTCTGTGTTTATCATTACCCACTACTTTAGTTCTGTGTTTATCATTATTCAATACTTTGGTTCTGTGTTTATCATTACCCACTACTTTAGTTCTGTGTTTATCATTACTCACTACTTTAGTTCTGTGTTTATCATTACCCACTACTTTAGTGCTGTGTTTATCATTACTTACTACTTTAGTACTGTGTTTATCATTACCTACTATATTAGTACTGTGTTTATCATTACCTACTACATTAGTACTGTGTTTATCATTACTCACTACTTTAGTTCTGTGTTTATCATTACCCACTACTTTAGTTCTGTGTTTATCATTACCCACTACTTTAGTTCTGTGTTTATCATTATTCACTACTTTAGTTCTGTGTTCATCATTATCCAACACTTTAGTTCTGTGTTTATCATTACCCACTACTTTAGTCCTGTGTTTATCATTATTCACTACTTTAGTTCTGTGTTTATCATTACCCACTACTTTAGTTCTGTGTTTATCATTATTCACTACTTTAGTTCTGTGTTTATCATTACCCACTACTTTAGTTCTGTGTTTATCATTACTCACTACTTTAGTTCTGTGTTTATCATTACCCACTACTTTAGTTCTGTGTTTATCATTACCCACTACTTTAGTTCTGTGTTTATCATTATTCACTACTTTAGTTCTGTGTTTATCATTACCCACTACTTTGGTTCTGTGTTTATCATTACTCACTACTTTAGTTCTGTGTTTATCATTACCCACTACTTTAGTTCTGTGTTTATCATTACTTACTACTTTAGTTCTGTGTTTATCATTACCTACTATATTAGTTCTGTGTTTATCATTACCTACTACTTTAGTTCTGTGTTTATCATTACTTACTACTTTAGTTCTGTGTTTATCATTACCCACTACTTTGGTTCTGTGTTTATCATTACCCACTACTTTAGTTCTGTGTTTATCATTACCCACTACTTTAGTTCTGTGTTTATCATTACCCACTACTTTAGTTCTGTGTTTATCATTACCCACTACTTTAGTTCTGTGTTTATCATTACCCACTACTTTAGTTCTGTGTTTATCATTATTCACTACTTTAGTTCTGTGTTTATCATTACCCACTACTTTAGTTCTGTGTTTATCATTACCCACTACTTTAGTTCTGTGTTTATCATTATTCACTACTTTAGTTCTGTGTTTATCATTACCCACTACTTTAGTTCTGTGTTTATCATTACCCACTACTTTGGTTCTGTGTTTATCATTACCCACTACTTTAGTTCTGTGTTTATCATTACCCACTACTTTAGTTCTGTGTTTATCATTACCCACTACTTTAGTTCTGTGTTTATCATTACCCACTACTTTAGTTCTGTGTTTATCATTACCCACTACTTTAGTTCTGTGTTTATCATTACCCACTACTTTAGTTCTGTGTTTATCATTACCCACTACTTTGGTTCTGTGTTTATCATTACCCACTACTTTGGTTCTGTGTTTATCATTACCCACTACTTTAGTTCTGTGTTTATCATTACCCACTACTTTGGTTCTGTGTTTATCATTACCCACTACTTTAGTTCTGTGTTTATCATTACCCACTACTTTAGTTCTGTGTTTATCATTACCCACTACTTTGGTTCTGTGTTTATCATTATTCACTACTTTAGTTCTGTGTTTATCATTACCCACTACTTTGGTTCTGTGTTTATCATTATTCACTACTTTAGGTTCTGTGTTTATCATTACCCACTACTTTGGTTCTGTGTTTATCATTACCCACTACTTTAGTTCTGTGTTTATCATTACCCACTACTTTGGTTCTGTGTTTATCATTACCCACTACTTTAGTTCTGTGTTTATCATTACCTACTACTTTGGTTCTGTGTTTATCATTACCCACTACTTTAGTTCTGTGTTTATCATTACCCACTACTTTAGTTCTGTGTTTATCATTACCCACTACTTTAGTTCTGTGTTTATCATTACCCACTACTTTTTATCATTCTGTGTTTATCATTACATTACACTACTTTGGTTCTGTGTTTATCATTACCCACTACTTTGGTTCTGTGTTTATCATTACCCACTACTTTGGTTCTGTGTTTATCATTACCCACTACTTTGGTTCTGTGTTTATCATTACCCACTACTTTGGTTCTGTGTTTATCATTACCCACTACTTTAGTTCTGTGTTTATCATTACCCACTACTTTGGTTCTGTGTTTATCATTACCCACTACTTTAGTTCTGTGTTTATCATTACCCACTACTTTGGTTCTGTGTTTATCATTACCCACTACTTTGGTTCTGTGTTTATCATTACCCACTACTTTAGTTCTGTGTTTATCATTACCCACTACTTTGGTTCTGTGTTTATCATTACCCACTACTTTGGTTCTGTGTTTATCATTATTCACTACTTGTGTTTATCATTTCTGTGTTTATCATTACCCACTACTTTAGTTCTGTGTTTATCATTACCCACTACTTTGGTTCTGTGTTTATCATTACCCACTACTTTAGTTCTGTGTTTATCATTACCCACTACTTTAGTTCTGTGTTTATCATTACCCACTACTTTAGTTCTGTGTTTATCATTACCCACTACTTTAGTTCTGTGTTTATCATTACCCACTACTTTGGTTCTGTGTTTATCATTACCCACTACTTTGGTTCTGTGTTTATCATTACCCACTACTTTAGTTCTGTGTTTATCATTACCCACTACTTTGGTTCTGTGTTTATCATTATTCACTACTTTAGTTCTGTGTTTATCATTACCCACTACTTTAGTTCTGTGTTTATCATTACCTACTTTAGTTCACTACTTTTGGTTCTGTGTTTATCATTACCCACTACTTTGGTTCTGTGTTTATCATTACCCACTACTTTAGTTCTGTGTTTATCATTACCTACTACTTTAGTTCTGTGTTTATCATTACCCACTACTTTAGTTCTGTGTTTATCATTACCCACTACTTTAGTTCTGTGTTTATCATTACCCACTACTTTAGTTCTGTGTTTATCATTACCCACTACTTTAGTTCTGTGTTTATCATTACCCACTACTTTAGTTCTGTGTTTATCATTACCCACTACTTTGGTTCTGTGTTTATCATTACTCACTACTTTAGTTCTGTGTTTATCATTACCCACTACTTTGGTTCTGTGTTTATCATTACCCACTACTTTGGTTCTGTGTTTATCATTACCCACTACTTTAGTTCTGTGTTTATCATTACCCACTACTTTGGTTCTGTGTTTATCATTACTCACTACTTTGGTTCTGTGTTTATCATTACCCACTACTTTGGTTCTGTGTTTATCATTACCCACTACTTTGGTTCTGTGTTTATCATTACCCACTACTTTAGTTCTGTGTTTATCATTACCCACTACTTTAGTTCTGTGTTTATCATTACCCACTACTTTGGTTCTGTGTTTATCATTACCCACTACTTTGGTTCTGTGTTTATCATTACCCACTACTTTAGTTCTGTGTTTATCATTACCCACTACTTTGGTTCTGTGTTTATCATTACCCACTACTTTGGTTCTGTGTTTATCATTACCTACTACTTTGGTTCTGTGTTTATCATTACCCACTACTTTAGTTCTGTGTTTATCATTACCCACTACTTTAGTTCTGTGTTTATCATTACCCACTACTTTAGTTCTGTGTTTATCATTACCCACTACTTTAGTTCTGTGTTTATCATTATTCACTACTTTAGTTCTGTGTTTATCATTACCCACTACTTTAGTTCTGTGTTTATCATTATTCACTACTTTAGTTCTGTGTTTATCATTACCCACTACTTTAGTTCTGTGTTTATCATTACCCACTACTTTAGTTCTGTGTTTATCATTACCCACTACTTTGGTTCTGTGTTTATCATTACCCACTACTTTGGTTCTGTGTTTATCATTACCCACTACTTTGGTTCTGTGTTTATCATTACCCACTACTTTGGTTCTGTGTTTATCATTACCCACTACTTTAGTTCTGTGTTTATCATTACCCACTACTTTAGTTCTGTGTTTATCATTACTTACTACTTTGGTTCTGTGTTTATCATTACCCACTACTTTGGTTCTGTGTTTATCATTACTCACTACTTTGTTCTGTGTTTATCATTACCCACTACTTTAGTTCTGTGTTTATCATTACCCACTACTTTAGTTCTGTGTTTTATCATTACCCACTACTTTAGTTCTGTGTTTATCATTACCCACTACTTTAGTTCTGTGTTTATCATTACTTTTAGTTCTGTGTTTATCATTACCCACTACTTTAGTTCTGTGTTTATCATTACCCACTACTTTGGTTCTGTGTTTATCATTACCCACTACTTTAGTTCTGTGTTTATCATTACCTACTACTTTACCCACTACTTTGTTCTGTGTTTATCATTACTCACTACTTTGGTTCTGTGTTTATCATTACCCACTACTTTGGTTCTGTGTTTATCATTACCCACTACTTTAGTTCTGTGTTTATCATTACCCACTACTTTGGTTCTGTGTTTATCATTACCCACTACTTTAGTTCTGTGTTTATCATTACCCACTACTTTTCTGTGTTCTGTGTTTATCATTATTCACTACTTTGGTTCTGTGTTTATCATTACCCACTACTTTGGTTCTGTGTTTATCATTACCCACTACTTTAGTTCTGTGTTTATCATTACCCACTACTTTAGTTCTGTGTTTATCATTACCCACTACTTTGGTTCTGTGTTTATCATTATTCACTACTTTGGTTCTGTGTTTATCATTACCCACTACTTTGGTTCTGTGTTTATCATTACTCACTACTTTGGTTCTGTGTTTATCATTACCCACTACTTTAGTTCTGTGTTTATCATTACCCACTACTTTAGTGTTTTATCATTACCCACTACTTTAGTTCTGTGTTTATCATTACCCACTACTTTAGTTCTGTGTTTATCATTTACTGTGTTTATCATTACTACTTTAGTTCTGTGTTTATCATTACCCACTACTTTGGTTCTGTGTTTATCATTACCCACTACTTTAGTTCTGTGTTTATCATTACCCACTACTTTAGTTCTGTGTTTATCATTACCCACTACTTTAGTTCTGTGTTTATCATTATTCACTACTTTAGTTCTGTGTTTATCATTACCCACTACTTTGGTTCTGTGTTTATCATTATTCACTACTTTAGTTCTGTGTTTATCATTACCCACTACTTTAGTTCTGTGTTTATCATTACCCACTACTTTACTGTGTTTATCATTACCCACTACTTTAGTTCTGTGTTTATCATTACCCACTACTTTAGTTCTGTGTTTATCATTATTCACTACTTTAGTTCTGTGTTTATCATTACCCACTACTTTGGTTCTGTGTTTATCATTACTCACTACTTTAGTTCTGTGTTTATCATTACCCACTACTTTGGTTCTGTGTTTATCATTACCCACTACTTTAGTTCTGTGTTTATCATTACCTACTACTTTAGTTCTGTGTTTATCATTACCCACTACTTTAGTTCTGTGTTTATCATTACTTACTACTTTAGTGTCTGTGTTTATCATTACCCACTACTTTACTGTGTTTATCATTACTTACTACTTTAGTTCTGTGTTTATCATTACCCACTACTTTAGTTCTGTGTTTATCATTACCCACTACTTTGTTCTGTGTTTATCATTACCCACTACTTTGGTTCTGTGTTTATCATTACCCACTACTTTAGTTCTGTGTTTATCATTACCCACTACTTTAGTTCTGTGTTTATCATTACCCACTACTTTAGTTCTGTGTTTATCATTATTCACTACTTTAGTTCTGTGTTTATCATTACCCACTACTTTGGTTCTGTGTTTATCATTACCCACTACTTTGGTTCTGTGTTTATCATTACCCACTACTTTAGTTCTGTGTTTATCATTACCCACTACTTTAGTTCTGTGTTTATCATTACCCACTACTTTAGGTTCTGTGTTTATCATTACCCACTACTTTGGTTCTGTGTTTATCATTACCCACTACTTTGGTTCTGTGTTTATCATTACCCACTACTTTGGTTCTGTGTTTATCATTACCCACTACTTTAGTTCTGTGTTTATCATTACCCACTACTTTAGTTCTGTGTTTATCATTACTTACTACTTTGGTTCTGTGTTTATCATTACCCACTACTTTAGGTTCTGTGTTTATCATTACCCTACTACTGTTTTATCATTACCCACTACTTTGGTTCTGTGTTTATCATTACCCACTACTTTAGTTCTGTGTTTATCATTACCCACTACTTTAGTTCTGTGTTTATCATTACCCACTACTTTAGTTCTGTGTTTATCATTACCCACTACTTTGGTTCTGTGTTTATCATTACCCACTACTTTGGTTCTGTGTTTATCATTATTCACTACTTTAGTTCTGTGTTTATCATTACCCACTACTTTTGTTCTGTGTTTATCATTACTCACTACTTTAGTTCTGTGTTTATCATTACCCACTACTTTAGTTCTGTGTTTATCATTACTTACTACTTTAGTTCTGTGTTTATCATTACCTACTACTTTGGTTCTGTGTTTATCATTACCTACTACTTTGGTTCTGTGTTTATCATTACTCACTACTTTGGTTCTGTGTTTATCATTACCCACTACTTTGGTTCTGTGTTTATCATTACCCACTACTTTGGTTCTGTGTTTATCATTATTCACTACTTTGGTTCTGTGTTTATCATTATCCAACACTTTAGTTCTGTGTTTATCATTACCCACTACTTTGGTTCTGTGTTTATCATTATTCACTACTTTAGTTCTGTGTTTATCATTACCCACTACTTTGGTTCTGTGTTTATCATTACCCACTACTTTGGTTCTGTGTTTATCATTATTCACTACTTTGGTTCTGTGTTTATCATTACCCACTACTTTAGTTCTGTGTTTATCATTACTCACTACTTTAGTTCTGTGTTTATCATTACCCACTACTTTGGTTCTGTGTTTATCATTACCCACTACTTTGGTTCTGTGTTTATCATTATTCACTACTTTAGTTCTGTGTTTATCATTACCCACTACTTTTGTTCTGTGTTTATCATTACTCACTACTTTGGTTCTGTGTTTATCATTACCCACTACTTTAGTGCTGTGTTTATCATTACTTACTACTTTAGTTCTGTGTTTATCATTACCTACTATATTAGTTCTGTGTTTATCATTACCTACTACTTTAGTTCTGTGTTTATCATTACTTACTACTTTAGTTCTGTGTTTATCATTACCCACTACTTTAGTTCTGTGTTTATCATTACCCACTACTTTAGTTCTGTGTTTATCATTACACCACTGTGTTTACATTATACTACTTTAGGTTCTGTGTTTATCATTACCCACTACTTTAGTTCTGTGTTTATCATTACCCACTACTTTAGTTCTGTGTTTATCATTACCCACTACTTTAGTTCTGTGTTTATCATTACCCACTACTTTAGTTCTGTGTTTATCATTACCCACTACTTTAGTTCTGTGTTTATCATTACCCACTACTTTAGTTCTGTGTTTATCATTACCCACTACTTTGGTTCTGTGTTTATCATATCATTACCCACTACTTTGTTCTGTGTTTATCATTACCCACTACTTTGGTTCTGTGTTTATCATTACCCACTACTTTGGTTCTGTGTTTATCATTACCCTACTTTAGGTTCTGTGTTTATCATTACCCACTACTTTAGTTCTGTGTTTATCATTACCCACTACTTTGGTTCTGTGTTTATCATTACCCACTACTTTAGTTCTGTGTTTATCATTACCTACTACTACTTTGGTTCTGTGTTTATCATTACCCACTACTACTTTGGTTCTGTGTTTATCATTACCCACTACTTTAGTTCTGTGTTTATCATTACCCACTACTTTGGTTCTGTGTTTATCATTACCCACTACTTTAGTTCTGTGTTTTATCATTACCCACTACTTTGGTTCTGTGTTTATCATTACCCACTACTTTAGTTCTGTGTTTATCATTACCCACTCACTTTTAGTTCTGTGTTTATCATTACCCACTACTTTGGTTCTGTGTTTATCATTATTCACTACTTTAGTTCTGTGTTTACATTACCCACTTTTGGTTCTGTGTTTATCATTACCCACTACTTTGGTTCTGTGTTTATCATTACCCACTACTTTGGTTCTGTGTTTATCATTACCCACTACTTTAGTTCTGTGTTTATCATTACCCACTACTTTAGTTCTGTGTTTATCATTACCCACTACTTTGGTTCTGTGTTTATCATTACCCACTACTTTAGTTCTGTGTTTATCATTACTTACTACTTTAGTTCTGTGTTTATCATTACCCACTACTTTGGTTCTGTGTTTATCATTACCTACTACTTTGGTTCTGTGTTTATCATTACTTACTACTTTAGTTCTGTGTTTATCATTACCCACTACTTTGGTTCTGTGTTTATCATTACCCACTACTTTAGTTCTGTGTTTATCATTACCCACTACTTTATTTCTGTGTTTATCATTACCCACTACTTTTGTTCTGTGTTTATCATTATTTACTACTTTAGTTCTGTGTTTATCATTACCCACTACTTTGGTTCTGTGTTTATCATTATTCACCACTTTGGTTTTGTGTTTATCATTACCCACTACTTTAGTTCTGTGTTTATCATTATTCACTACTTTATTTTCTGTGTTTATCATTACCCACTACTTTGGTTCTGTGTTTATCATTACTTACTACTTTGGTTCTGTGTTTATCATTACCCACTACTTTATTACTGTGTTTATCATTACCCACTACTTTGGTTCTGTGTTTATCATTACCTATTATGTTAGTGTGTGTTTATCATTACCTACTATGTTAGTTCTGTGTTTATCATTAACTAGTACATTAGTTCTGTGTTTATCATTACCCACTATTTTAGTTCTGTGTTTATCATTACCCACTACATTTGGTTCTGTGTTTATCATCACTTACTACTTTGGTTCTGTGTTTGTCATTACCTACTACTTTCGTAGAGTGTTTATAATTACAAACTACTTTGGTTCTGTGTTTATCATTATTCACTACTTTAATTCTGTGTTTATTATTGCCCACTACTTTGGTTCTGTGTTTATCATTACCCACTACTTTGGTTCTGTGTTTATCATTACCCACTACTTTAGTTCTGTGTTTATCATTACCCACTACTTTGGTTCTGTGTTTATCATTATTTACTACTTTGGTTCTGTGTTTATCATTACCCACTACTTTAGTCCTGTGTTTATCATTATTCACTACTTTGGTTCTGTGTTTATCATTACCCACTACTTTAGGTTCTGTGTTTATCATTATCCACTACTTTGGTTCTGTGTTTATCATTACCCACTACTTTAGGTTCTGTGTTTATCATTATTTACTACTTTAGGTTCTGTGTTTATCATTATTTACTACTTTAGTTCTGTGTTTATCATTACCCACTACTTTAGTTCTGTGTTTATCATTATTCACCACTTTGGTTTTGTGTTTATCATTACCCACTACTTTAGTTCTGTGTTTATCATTATTCACTACTTTATTTTCTGTGTTTATCATTACCCACTACTTTGGTTCTGTGTTTATCATTACTTACTAATTTAGTTCTGTGTTTATCATTACACAGGACTTTAGTTCTGTGTTTATCATTATTCACTACTTTAGTTCTGTGTTTATCATTACCCACTACTTTGGTTCTGTGTTTATCATTATTCACTACTTTGGTTCTGTGTTTATCATTACCCACTACTTTGGTTCTGTGTTTATCAATACTCACTACTTTAGTTCTGTGTTTATCATTACCCACTACTTTAGTTCTGTGTTTATCATTACCCACTACTTTGGTTCTGTGTTTATCATTATTCAATACTTTAGTTCTGTGTTTATCATTACCCACTACTTTTGTTCTGTGTTTATCATTACTCACTACTTTGGTTCTGTGTTTATCATTACCCACTACTTTAGTGCTGTGTTTATCATTACTTACTACTTTAGTACTGTGTTTATCATTACCTACTATATTAGTTCTGTGTTTATCATTACCTACTACATTGGTACTGTGTTTATCATTACTCACTACTTTTAGTTCTGTGTTTATCATTACCCACTACTTTGGTTCTGTGTTTATCATTACCCACTACTTTGGTTCTGTGTTTATCATTATTCACTACTTTAGTACTGTGTTTATCATTATCCAACACTTTAGTTCTGTGTTTATCATTACCCACTACTTTAGTTCTGTGTTTATCATTATTCACTACTTTGGTTCTGTGTTTATCATTACCCACTACTTTTGGTTCTGTGTTTATCATTATTCACTACTTTGGTTCTGTGTTTATCATTACCCACTACTTTGGTTCTGTGTTTATCATTACTCACTACTTTAGTTCTGTGTTTATCATTACCCACTACTTTAGTTCTGTGTTTATCATTACCCACTACTTTGGTTCTGTGTTTATCATTATTCACTACTTTAGTTCTGTGTTTATCATTACCCACTACTTTAGTTCTGTGTTTATCATTACCCACTACTTTGGTTCTGTGTTTATCATTTTTTTGGTTCTGTGTTTATCATTATTCACTACTTTAGTTCTGTGTTTATCATTACCTTTGGTTCTGTGTTTATCATTACTACTTTGGTTCTGTGTTTATCATTACCCACTACTTTGTTCTGTGTTTATCATTACCTACTACTTTAGTTCTGTGTTTATCATTACTTACTACTTTGGTTCTGTGTTTATCATTACCCACTACTTTGGTTCTGTGTTTATCATTACCCACTACTTTAGTTCTGTGTTTATCATTACCCTACTACTTTAGGTTCTGTGTTTATCATTACCCACTACTTTGGTTCTGTGTTTATCATTACCCACTACTTTAGTTCTGTGTTTATCATTACCCACTACTTTGGTTCTGTGTTTATCATTACCCACTACTTTAGGTTCTGTGTTTATCATTACCCACTACTTTAGTTCTGTGTTTATCATTATTCACTACTTTAGTTCTGTGTTTATCATTACCCACTACTTTGGTTCTGTGTTTATCATTACCCACTACTTTAGTTCTGTGTTTATCATTACCCACTACTTTAGTTCTGTTCTGTGTTTTATCATTACCCACTACTTTGGTTCTGTGTTTATCATTATTCACTACTTTGGTTCTGTGTTTATCATTACCCACTACTTTGGTTCTGTGTTTATCATTACTCACTACTTTGGTTCTGTGTTTATCATTACCCACTACTTTGGTTCTGTGTTTATCATTACCCACTACTTTGGTTCTGTGTTTATCATTACCTACTACTTTAGTTCTGTGTTTATCATTACCCACTACTTTGGTTCTGTGTTTATCATTACTCACTACTTTGGTTCTGTGTTTATCATTACCCACTACTTTGGTTCTGTGTTTATCATTACCCACTACTTTGGTTCTGTGTTTATCATTACCTACTACTTTAGTTCTGTGTTTATCATTACCCACTACTTTAGTTCTGTGTTTATCATTACTCACTACTTTAGTTCTGTGTTTATCATTACCCACTACTTTAGTTCTGTGTTTATCATTACCCACTACTTTGGTTCTGTGTTTATCATTACCCACTACTTTAGTTCTGTGTTTATCATTACCCACTACTTTAGTTCTGTGTTTATCATTACCCACTACTTTAGTTCTGTGTTTATCATTATTCACTACTTTAGTTCTGTGTTTATCATTACCCACTACTTTGGTTCTGTGTTTATCATTACCCACTACTTTGGTTCTGTGTTTATCATTACCCACTACTTTGGTTCTGTGTTTATCATTACCCACTACTTTGGTTCTGTGTTTATCATTACCCACTACTTTAGTTCTGTGTTTATCATTACCCACTACTTTGGTTCTGTGTTTATCATTACCCACTACTTTAGTTCTGTGTTTATCATTACCCACTACTTTGGTTCTGTGTTTATCATTACCCACTACTTTGGTTCTGTGTTTATCATTACCCACTACATTACCCTGTGTTTATCATTACCCACTACTTCTTCTGTGTTTATCATTACCCACTACTTTGGTTCTGTGTTTATCATTACCCACTACTTTAGTTCTGTGTTTATCATTACCCACTACTTTGTTTCTGTGTTTATCATTACCCACTACTTTGGTTCTGTGTTTATCATTACCCACTACTGTGTTTATCATTACCCACTCTTTGGTTCTGTGTTTATCATTACCCACTACTTTAGTTCTGTGTTTATCATTACCCACTACTTTAGTTCTGTGTTTATCATTACCCACTACTTTGGTTCTGTGTTTATCATTACCCACTACTTTGGTTCTGTGTTTATCATTACCCACTACTTTGGTTCTGTGTTTATCATTACATTACTACTTTAGTTCTGTGTTTATCATTACCCACTACTTTACTTTGTTCTGTGTTTATCATTACCCACTACTTTGGTTCTGTGTTTATCATTACCCACTACTTTGGTTCTGTGTTTATCATTACCCACTACTTTGGTTCTGTGTTTATCATTACCCACTACTTTGGTTCTGTGTTTATCATTACCACTCACTACTTTGGTTCTGTGTTTATCATTACCCACTACTTTGGTTCTGTGTTTATCATTACCCACTACTTTAGTTCTGTGTTTATCATTACCCACTACTTTGGTTCTGTGTTTATCATTACTCACTACTTTGGTTCTGTGTTTATCATTACCCACTACTTTGGTTCTGTGTTTATCATTACCCACTACTTTCTGTGTTTATCATTACCCACTACTTTTTATCATTACCCACTACTTTGGTTCTGTGTTTATCATTACCTACTTTGGTTCTGTGTTTATCATTACCCACTACTTTGGTTCTGTGTTTATCATTACCCACTACTTTGGTTCTGTGTTTATCATTACCCACTACATTTAGGTTCTGTGTTTATCATTACCACTACATTTACTTTGGTTCTGTGTTTATCATTACCCACTACTTTAGTTCTGTGTCATGTGTTTATCATTACCCACTACTTTGGTTCTGTGTTTATCATTACCCACTACTTTTTAGTTCTGTGTTTATCATTACTACTTTGGTTCTGTGTTTATCACTACTACTTTGGTTCTGTGTTTATCATTATTCACTACTTTACTGTGTTTATCATTACCCACTACTTTGGTTCTGTGTTTATCATTACCCACTACTTTGGTTCTGTGTTTATCATTACCCACTACTTTGGTTCTGTGTTTATCATTACCCACTACTTTGGTTCTGTGTTTATCATTATTCACTACTTTGGTTCTGTGTTTATCATTACCCACTACTTTGGTTCTGTGTTTATCATTATTCACTACTTTAGTTCTGTGTTTATCATTACCCACTACTTTGGTTCTGTGTTTATCATTATCCTACTACTTTGGTTCTGTGTTTATCATTACCCACTACTTTGGTTCTGTGTTTATCATTATTTACTACTTTGGTTCTGTGTTTATCATTACCCTGTGTTTATCTACTTTTTGGTTCTGTGTTTATCATTACCCACTACTTTGGTTCTGTGTGTTCTGTTTTATCATTACCCACTACTTTGGTTCTGTGTTTATCATTACTACTTACCCACTACTTTGGTTCTGTGTTTATCATTACCCACTACTTTAGTTCTGTGTTTATCATTACCCACTACTTTGGTTCTGTGTTTATCATTACCCACTACTTTGGTTCTGTGTTTATCATTATTCACTACTTTGGTTCTGTGTTTATCATTACCCACTACTTTAGTTCTGTTCTGTGTTTATCATTATTCACTACTTTGGTTCTGTGTTTATCATTACCCACTACTTTAGTTCTGTGTTTATCATTACTCACTACTTTGGTTCTGTGTTTATCATTATCATTACCCACTACTTTGGTTCTGTGTTTATCATTACCCACTACTTTTGGTTGTGTTTATCTGTGTTTATCATTACCCACTACTTTGGTTCTGTGTTTATCATTACTCACTACTTTGGTTCTGTGTTTATCATTACCCACTACTTTGGTTCTGTGTTTATCATTACTCACTACTTTGGTTCTGTGTTTATCATTACCTGTGTTTATCATTACCTACTTTTGGTTCTGTGTTTATCATTACTTACTACTTTAGTTCTGTGTTTATCATTACCCACTACTTTGGTTCTGTGTTTATCATTACCCACTACTTTGGTTCTGTGTTTATCATTACTCACTACTTTGGTTCTGTGTTTATCATTACCCACTACTTTGGTTCTGTGTTTATCATTACCCACTACTTTGGTTCTGTGTTTATCATTATTCACTACTTTGGTTCTGTGTTTATCATTACCCACTACTTTATCATTACCCACTACTTTGTTCTGTGTTTATCATTACCCACTACTTTACTTTGGTTCTGTGTTTATCATTACCCACTACTTTGGTTCTGTGTTTATCATTACCCACTACTTTGGTTCTGTGTTTATCATTACCCACTACTTTGGTTCTGTGTTTATCATTTTCACTACTTTGGTTCTGTGTTTATCATTACCCACTACTTTGGTTCTGTGTTTATCATTACTTTTGGTTCACTACTTTGGTTCTGTGTTTATCATCATTACCTGTGTTTATCATTACTTTTTGGTTCTGTGTTTATCATTACCCACTACTTTGGTTCTGTGTTTATCATTACTTACTACTTTGGTTCTGTGTTTATCATTACCCACTACTTTTGGTTCTGTGTTTATCATTACCTACTTTGGTTCTGTGTTTACACTTTTGGTTCTGTGTTTATCATTACCCACTACTTTGGTTCTGTGTTTATCATTACCCACTACTTTGGTTCTGTGTTTATCATTACCCACTACTTTGGTTCTGTGTTTATCATTACCCACTACTTTGGTTCTGTGTTTATCATTACCCACTACTTTGGTTCTGTGTTTATCATTACACTACTTTGGTTCTGTGTTTATCATTACCCACTACTTTGGTTCTGTGTTTATCATTACTTACTACTTTGGTTCTGTGTTTATCATTACCCTCTACTTTAGTTCTGTGTTTATCATTACCCACTACTTTGGTTCTGTGTTTATCATTACCCACTACTTTGGTTCTGTGTTTATCATTACCCACTACTTTGGTTCTGTGTTTATCATTACCCACTACTTTGGTTCTGTGTTTATCATTACCCACTACTTTGGTTCTGTGTTTATCATTACCCACTACTTTGGTTCTGTGTTTATCATTACCCACTACTTTGGTTCTGTGTTTATCATTACCCACTACTTTGGTTCTGTGTTTATCATTACCCACTACTTTAGGTTCTGTGTTTATCATTACCCACTACTTTGGTTCTGTGTTTATCATTACCCA
This sequence comes from Tachypleus tridentatus, assembly GCF_004210375.1. Taxonomy (NCBI): domain Eukaryota; kingdom Metazoa; phylum Arthropoda; class Merostomata; order Xiphosura; family Limulidae; genus Tachypleus; species Tachypleus tridentatus. The sequence goes on along the minus strand of NC_134832.1, from coordinate 149,370,607 downwards.
CTACTTTGGTTCTGTGTTTATCATTACCCACTACTTTGGTTCTGTGTTTATCATTACCCACTACTTTGGTTCTGTGTTTATCATTACCCACTACTTTGGTTCTGTGTTTATCATTACCCACTACTTTGGTTCTGTGTTTTATCATTACCCACTACTTTGGTTCTGTGTTTATCATTACCCACTACTTTGGTTCTGTGTTTATCATTATTCCCACTACTTT
>NC_134832.1:149321463-149369887 GCF_004210375.1 Tachypleus tridentatus | reverse complement strand
GATTAAATAAAGAGTTGTAGCACGATTTATTTCATAGTTCGATGCATTCCTAAACTGTCGACGTACAAAGAAAAAACTTACGATTTTCATGCAAAGATTCTGTCAGTTGCTATTTGTTTATAATTGTATTTGTCATAAGACATTCGTATCAGGCCTAATTTGTTTTTAAAAACAGTACGTTTTTGTCTAATCTCTTGGGAATTAGAAGACTGTAAAATAACAGTATTTTAACGACACTGGATTCGTCTTATCCTTTACCGACGACGCGTTTGGCTCAATCCAGAATTCATCAAATAAAGAATGTAGTGTTTAAAACATAACAAGCCTAACACTAGTGTCTTGTGACAAATATAGTTATAACCACGCTTCACTAGCCTGCAAAAGACATTAACGCCATAACAAGTGTTTGTTTTTGTGAAATCCCATAAACTGATAGTGTTGTCGTGATATAATGCATCAGTTCGCGGACCAGTGTTTGAGAAGCTGGTTTACAGGGGATTGTTGTTTGTTATAAACAAAGGGCTATCTGTGCTCTGCCCACCAAGTGTATCGAGTTTGTGTGTTTTTTTCGTACAACAAAAAATCGAACCCCCAATTTTAACGTTCTAAATCGTGTATCGCAACTCGATTTCTAGCAGTACAAGTTCGCAGACATACTACTGTGTCAACAGATGGGGGTATTGGAATATAAGCCCCAAACACCAAACCATTAATTATCATTGGTTCTTGTTAACTAAGTAGCAAAACCAAGTTGTTACCACAACTAAACTGAAAAAACGAAATACGAAACAACATTTAATACAGTCAAGACCATAATATGTAACACTATGAGGTTTGGTAGAACTGTTCCGATAACACCCCATGCGGACACGTTAGCAAGGTTACCTGTAATTAAAACCACTAGTTCACTTTGTAACCTCAACCTGTGAACTTCAATCATTCACTTAGAAACTGCTTTATTCCCAGGGCAGTTTTACAAAATTTCAGAACAATTTATGGCCTTAGAAATGCCCAAAGTACTAGAACGAAGAAGGGCTGAAGATTTTTAACAGAAGGTAAGAGTAACCTATATGAAAGCGCTCGTGGTGCAATGAAGGATGTGTCAGGTTGATAAACATAAAAAAAGTTCCCGGTGAGAGGCGATGGTGTAGAAATAGTAAACGTTTATTTTCTGATATGAAGACTACATGAGAGACACTGTAATCTACCACCTCTTTGTTTTATAAACAGTTTTAAACGAATATAGACTATTAAACCTTTTAACACCTTCACACAGCATCACTTCCAATAAGGCTTACGACGTGTCTAAATATTGTAACATGGAGAAGATCATAGAGGCACGAGCCACGAGCAAACCGGGCCTATTGAAATTGAGTTTTACATGCTCAGTTGCATGTTAGGTATAATACGATTTGAAAAATTGTTTATGCAAAAACGGCTCGTTTGGGTTGAGAAAATATTTTACATAGAAGAGCGAACAACGTTTCGACCTTCTTCGGTCATCGTCAGGTTCACAAAGAAAGAAAGAGGTAACTAACCGAAAGCTGACCACATGTTTGGAAGGGATTGTGTAAATGAGTGTCGGAATATAGAGGGCGGTATTAGATGTTTGAATATATAATTTTATTTTCTTAATATAGGTATAAAGGCGTTCCTTTATATTGGTTTATTTTGGGTTTAAGTTGTTGTATAAGTAAGGCTTCTTTAATTTTGCGTTTGTTTATGTTTGTTTACTTAGTATTTGGGTGTTTTCTATGGTTATGTTGTGTTTATTTGACTTGCAGTGTTCGAAAACGTGTGAAGGTGACTTTATGTTCTTTGAATCTGGTTTCAATTTTTCTACTTGTTTCTCCAATATAGAAGTTAGCATCGCATGCGATAGTTATTTTACATACGGAGGCTATTTAGAGAACCATGTGATCCATATGTATAGTGTGTGTGTGTGTGTGTGTGTGTGTGTGTGTGTGTGTGTGTGACTTATTTATTGGTAAAATAATTTAAGTGCATTATCTTTCTGGTCTCTCGTCAGGAGAGATGAACATTTCTGCTAGAAGAACACGTGAAACCTAGTCTATCGCTCCGTCTGCCGCTTGTAACCAATCTCGAATTATTGTTGGTTTCGAGTGATTATACAAAACAAATGTACACCTTTACAAAAAACTTAAAAGGTATTCGTCCTAAATCACGGTTTTCCTTCGGTCTAAGATAACAATTTACCATATGAAGGTCTGTGAAACATTTCGAAGAAGTTGCACTATTTCAACATATTGATTTTCTTGTTGCTTCTCGGTGGATTGTGATGGTAACCGCTATACTAATTTGTCACGTGGTTACAAAGCCATCAGTTTGTAAGGTATACATGACTTCACGTTATGCTTGTAAATGAGCTATGTGTAAGTAACATGTATTGAAAATAATGTAGTTTAGTTTGAATTTCGTGTAAGCTGTGTGTGTGTGTGTGTGTGTGTGCGCTTTGTTATAGCAAAGCCAAACTGAGCTATCTGGTGATAACTATCAGTGATAACAGTTATTGTAAACTGGATTGTTGCTCCTATGTTAAAATATGTGTGTTAAGAAAGTTGTTTTTATATATCCTGTTGGCAAATATCTTAAGTTTGATACACATTGACAGTTAATTAACTTCTAAACTAAAATTAAAACTTTCAGCTATTTGAAGTTGTAATAAATAGCATAATAAATCGAAGACTCGTCCGAAATAAATTATTATATGTAACAAAGCTTATGGTAAAAGAATATTTTAAAAACACATCACAGTGAAACAGTATAAAGATAAAAAGTTAGACCTCCTATGGTTCAGCAGTAAGACTAAGGACTTACAATGTAGGGTTTCGATACTTGCAGTAGGAATCACACAGACAGCTCTCCACAGTTTTGTGATTTACAAAAAATAATGTTGCAAGATATGTCCATTACATTTGAAATAACTATAAAAGCTACGCTGTCATAACTGATAAATGAAACAAGATTATTAAAAGATGTTAATTTAAAAAGGAGGAATAGAGGTCTTCAAAAATACAGAAACACTATGGGTAGCCCAGGGTGAAAAAAACCCACCAAAAATGTAAACAAACAAATATAAAAGAGTAGCCCGAGAGTTGGCGATGGGTGCTGATGACTAGCTGCCTTCCCTCTAGTATATCACTGCTAAATTAAGGGCAGCTAGCACAGATAGCCCTCGAGTAGCTTTGCGCGAAATTCAAAAAACAAACAAGTTTAAGGTTTAAGACAGTGTTGATATTATTTCTCCAAGCTTCAAATCCATATTTTGATTCCACGTCTAAATTGGGATGTGTAGCTCGAAATAGGATATCAAAACTGTGTTTCAAGTGTTAAACTTGTTTGTTTACTTTTTCTACGATTACAGTTTTACTTTAAACAACCTGTCTTGTTTCTGTACTGATCTTTGTTCCTCTTCTTAGATTGACAGTTTTTAACAGTCTTGTTTCTTTGAATTTTTAAATGTCAATTATGGACATAATTTTGTGTATTAATAAAGTAGATATTTTTTGACGTCTGATACTATCTCAAGAAACAATGGCAACAGCGTACAAGATTAGTGGCTACCGTTTGTGACAACCCTTGGGCTGGCTTCGTACAAGATTAGTGGCTACCGTTTGTGACAACCCTTGGGCTGGCTTCGTACAGGATTAGGGGCTACCGTTTGTGACAACCCTTGGGCTGGCTTCGTACAAGATTAGTGGCTACTGTTTCTGTAATCATTGCTACAATGTTATTGACAGTGGTACAGCATGCATGGTCCCAATGATGTATGATGATCAGCATACCACATGTTATGCATATATGTTTGTACAATATATACATACATAGCTACCATATTTATCCTATGGAGAGTCTGTAAACACTGGCTTGGAAGGACTAAACCATACAGGACTGGTGGATGAACTAGATTTGTAACTGTTACTACACACACACACGAAGATTTTTTATAAGTTTTTAGGTTGTAAGGAAGTCATATACATGCATGTCAACAGTCACAAATTCTTCAAGCCGTATAGATGCATATATATATATATATATATATATATATGTATATATATATTAAATGGAAATATGAGACAATGTGTCATAATACAATAGAATATGTTTATAAATATGAATTTTTAATGTTTCTTGTATTTTTTACATTTCCCATTTCTCTTATTACTTTCTTCTGACCATAGTAAAGTCTATTACGGTTTTGCTATCTCTGGTAAGATTGTTTCTTATAATGACAATCTACATACTCTACAAGGTCTGAAACCTGTTAATTAACAAGCATCTATTGATTATACCAATGGACTTTCTATCGTGACACATCTACGACCCTATTCCATTGTGTCAATCCTAAAACTCTGATAGACCGTCGCTGCTACATACTTTATCTGAAAACAAATATTTCATCAATAAAATATATTAAATATATAATTAAATAAATAGCTACAAAGATTTAGTTTCACTTTCACCTACAATCATCACCATTTTCTCCATCTTCTGCTGACACGACTGTTGAAACTAGTTTAGTCACCTTCAGGATGGCTACTGATTCTGTAATGTCTATAAAATTCACAACCACATACTGTTGGCTATAATTCGACACTTACCATCAGCCATCACGACAACTGCCGATCCGATACTCTAAACTAAGAATGATGCTATCTTTTAAACTACGATTCAAAGATTTGTTGAGAGAGACAGTCTAACGTGGCCAAAATTGATCATGGTGTGTTAAAAAAAGAACTGTTCTCCTGTCAGGGGCGTTAGAGTTGGAAAGGGCAGGAACAGTAAAAACAATCAAAACGCGACATCAATAAAGATGCAACAATAAGTTAACGGTTGCTACGATATACGTGTCACGCCTGCCGTATAAACACTAAATTACATCCAAATACCTCTGTACGCAGCTATGTTCTATGCATGTAGTGGATTATGAGGCTCCATATGAACCAATGACAAAATGAAGTTGATTGGCTGTCAACGGTTATACGGCCACCTTTATTTGCTAGGTAGTCAAATAAACTTAAAATTAAAAAAACACCCAACGCAATAGAAAATGGCGAGTTTAGTAATATTTCCTGTGTCTTACTACAATACTCACAATCATATATGCTGTAGGCTGATGGAACAATATTAAATATTAAAGACCAGTTGGGTGATCACTTCATTATTCGTAGAAAACAACTACTGCACTATTATTTATGTGAAAATAACATTACAAAAATTCAATATATGGATACCTGTTTTTAAGACAAATGTACCAAATTATGTTTAAAAACAAACAAACAGTTATTTGCGAGTCGAATTATTAAACGTCACAGTACAACAAAGGTGTTCTGTTTGTGATGCTGTCATTTAATCGTTTTACATGGGTCACGTGTATTTGTGATGCCAAACTGCTACGCCCCTAGTTTATTCTACACACACCCTGTAAAATACAATGTTGCCAGCCACAGAAGACTAGTGAACAACCTTATAAGTTTTTTGAACACATAGAACATAAAACGTGAGCCAGACATGGCCAAGTGGTTAGGGAGCTCAATTCATAATCCGAGAGTCGCTGTTTCGAATCCCCATCATACCAAACATTATCACCTTTTCAGCCGTGAGGGTGTTATATTGTGGCCGTCAATTCCACTATTCGTTGGTGAAATAGCAGCCCAAGAGTTGCCTTCCTACTAATCTTGCACTCCTAAATTAGGGACAGCTAGCCCTCGTGTAGCTTTGTGCGAAATTTAAAAACAAAAATATAATCAATTATTTCGTTTTTATAGTTTTTCGTTCAGTAACTTAACCTGGGATTTATCAGTTACATTTCTTCCAATACTAATCAACAGTTATTAAACAAGTCCATAAACGATTCAAACTTTCGACTTCATTTTGATCTTACACTTTCACTGCGCCTAGTCTGAAGCTTCTAGCGCCACCTACTGTAGCACTTGAAAAGTCCAACCCAAATTCCTGTATCTTGTTATCGTGTGCTGAGGTATAGAACTTTCAGTATTTAGAAATGCATAAGAAAGATATAAAGAAAATCAATCTATATGGTAAAAAACGGGAGTAAATCTCGTTTACAAACCGAGAGGTCCCTGAAAAACAAAATTAACCCCTCATTCATATGACGAGTTCCTCGCAAATATTAAAGTTTAGGTTTCGATTTAAATTATACACAAATCAGTCGGTTCTGCCTTTTGGATACCGTTCTGTCAGGGAACACTCTGGAATATGGGCCCTTGTCATGAACTAACATAACCATGACACATGATTAGTTATTGTGTTATACGTTTTCAGCTAGTTCCTTCTGGAACTAACAGAAGATTTTCAGATAGAAATAAGAATTTGAACAACTGTTGCTGATAAACAATTTGTAAAAACAATATTAAAACTGTTCTAAAGTTATGGGGGGCAATCCAGTTGTTAAGCCACGCACTCATTAAGTGACGTCGGACTCCCATGACCAACATACAGTACAAACGTCTAAGCCTCAAAAACAAAAAAAAATTATCGTGCAGTATTTATTCTCGAAATCTTGAATGTTTTGCGTCATTTTCTAAATATTTGCCTTTCTTTGGTCTAGCTCTTTACATATAGTACATTATTTGAATCATGATAATTAGAAATGCCAATCGTACAAAGTTTGATATACGCTAAGAAAATTCAACAAATAGTATCAAACCAAAACACAACAGGAAACAGAACCATTAGTTATATTGAAATAGACGTTTATGGCACAGCAGTATAAACACTAAAATGTAAACACCACACGAGTTTGAGTCAACATATAACGCACTGTTAAAACGATATATTGTAATAAAATAAATCTTCATTTTTTTTTTTTTTTGATATGATAAAAAGAAACACTGCGTTATTCTAGGAAAACCTACAAACGTTTATAAACAAAAATAGCTACCTTCTCTCTTCTGGCTATTACGTTGTCTTGCACACGCTTAAAATATTCTAGTATCATTATTCATATATGCTTCACAAAAGAATGAGTGTGTCTGTGTTCTCTTATAGTAGAGCCACATCGGGCTATCTTCTGTGTCCACCGAGGGAAATCGAACCCCTGATTTCGGTGTTGTAAATCCGAAGATTTACCGCTGTTCCACCGGGGGACCAAAAGGATGAAAAAATATGATACTAGTTTTCCCATAAATATAAATCGATTTTTGTTTCTTCATTTTTACGTCTCAATGTAGACCAAACACGAAAAGCGCCTATCAGAAGCTGCCTTAAAAATAGGATTACAATTGAAACGACTCTGTTTTAATAAATCGCTTGCTATACACCAAGAAGGTAGGGTTATCTGGAAACAAATGTTAATATTACTTCTCTGTCTAACTCAGTTGGATTAAATCTGACAAAGTGATTATTTTCGAATATATTTCAGTACGTAAATTTATAATTGGTTAGCTGGTTGTTTTTTTTTCTAACTTGGCGCGGAGCTATCAGCGTTAGCCTTATTTACCAATGACAGATCAAAGGCAGCTAGTCAACATTACCTACCGCCAACTGTTAGGCAACCCTTTAACAAGGAATGGTGGTATTAATTGTCACATTACAATGCCTGCACGGTTGAAAGGGTGAGCATGTTAGGTGTGTCTGGGACTCGAACCCGCGACCCTCAGTTATAAATTTTAGGGCGCTCGACTCGTAACAAACACACGATAAATGGCTTACGTAAAACGTTTGAGCGACAGGTAACCTACAGTGATGCATTGTGGACCACGAAACATCAGATGATGCTTCAGCAAAAGAACATTAGTTGAAGTATGGCTTATAAAAATCACACACATACTCTGCGCTATCAAATATTCTTTTGTTAAATCGTAACAAATCACACGTGGCTTTTTCTCCGTGAACAAGATTTTTTTTTTTTTTTTACGCTCGGTCGTAAACTTTTAAACATTTCTAAGCTTTGTGATTAAAAACTTGAAATCCATACCGTTTATTTGTTGTGTTGTTTTTTGCTCTTCCCTAGAAGCACTTGTATAAATAATGGTATATAGGTTATTTTATGAGAGTATGTCCCCGAAAGTTAAAGACAAACAACGGTTTGGTATGCGCGCTATACAAGTATGGTATAGAAATGATTCATGTCTGAACTTTCACTACTTTACAAACACTTACAATGAAACTGTTTTTTTTTTTTTGCCAGTGTAGACTTTTCTCAGAGACATATACCCGGCATGGTTAGGACGCTTTACTTGCAATTTGAGGATCACGGGTTCGAATTTCTGTCATAAACTCGTCCGTTCAGTCGTGGGGGTGTTATAATGTTCAGTCAATCCCACTATTCGCTGGTAAAAATGCAGCCCAAGAGCTTGCAGTTGGTGGCGATGGCCAGACAGATGCCTTTCCTACAGTCTTACACTGTTAATTTAGGAATGGTTAGCGCAGATAGCCCTCGTGTAGCTTTGCGCGAAATTCAAAACAAACCAAACCAATCGTAACAGTCTAAGTAACTCTACACTACAGCGTCAAACCAATCGTAACAGTCTAAGTAACTCTACACTACAGCGTCAAACCAATCGTAACAGTCTAAGTAACTCTACACTACAGCGTCAAACCAATCGTAACAGTCTAAGTAACTCTACACTACAGCGTCAAACCAATCGTAACAGTCTAAGTAACTCTACACTACAGCGTCAAACCAATCGTAACAGTCTAAGTAACTCTACACTACAGCGTCAAACCAATCGTAACAGTCTAAGTAACTCTACACTACAGCGTCAAACCAATCGTAACAGTCTAAGTAACTCTACACTACAGCGTCAAACCAATCGTAACAGTCTAAGTAACTCTACACTACAGCATCAAACCAATCGTAACAGTCTAAGTAACTCTACACTACAGCATCAAACCAATCGTAACAGTCTAAGTAACTCTACACTACAGCATCAAACCAATCGTAACAGTCTAAGTAACTCTACACTACAGCATCAAACCAATCGTAACAGTCTAAGTAACTCTACACTACAGCATCAAACCAATCGTAACAGTCTAAGTAACTCTACACTACAGCATCAAACCAATCGTAACAGTCTAAGTAACTCTACACTACAGCATCAAACCAATCGTAACAGTCTAAGTAACTCTACACTACAGCATCAAACCAATCGTAACAGTCTAAGTAACTCTACACTACAGCATCAAACCAATCGTAACAGTCTAAGTAACTCTACACTACAGCATCAAACCAATCGTAACAGTCTAACTCTACACTACAAACCAATCGTAACAGTCTAAGTAACTCTACACTACAAACCAATCGTAACAGTCTAAGTAACTCTACACTACAAACCAATCGTAACAGTCTAAGTAACTCTACACTACAAACCAATCGTAACAGTCTAAGTAACTCTACACTACAAACCAATCGTAACAGTCTAAGTAACTCTACACTACAGCATCAAACCAATCGTAACAGTCTAAGTAACTCTACACTACAGCATCAAACCAATCGTAACAGTCTAAGTAACTCTACAATACAGCTTATTATCAACAAAACCGTCTTAAACAAGCAAAAACAACGCGAACCGTCAGTTATTTGGATGTGCATAAAATTACTGATAAAATTTACTATAGTGCGATGTTTTATCTCCTTTATTTATAGGGTAATTGTAAAGAGTAATTCATATTAATAATACTTACACCTTAAAAGGTTCTTGTTCTTTGGTTGGTTGTTTTGGAATAAAGCCCAAAGCTACACAGTGGGCTATGCCCACCAGGGGGATCGAAATCCAGTTTCTAGCGGTTAGAGTCCGCAGACATCCAGCTGTGACGCTCGGAGACCTTGTTCTCTGGCAATAACACTTCACTTCGGGCATATTGTTTGTTTGTTGTTTTTTCTGGACATTTTGGACATGTTATAAAATCTTTCGAAATCATATTACACTGCATACTTAAATTGCCTTGCAAACAAAACTAGCACTGTTATTTTTTTTCTTTGTTAACATTAACGGTACAAGCGTTGATTTGAATAAAGTGCGCCATAAGTGTAGGGAATGTTGCCAGGAACAACAGACAATATCCATAACATACGATACTTAGAAAGATAGGCCTAATCTGTTAATTAAATATGATTGAGAGTTTATCAGACATATTCTGAAGAGGCGTTGCTAGGTGTTTAAAATATTCGGGGCTCAGGCCCACTGGCGCAGAAATTTTCGGCGTTTCAGTATGGTATCATCCATAGTTATGGTTTCCTATTCTGATTTTAAGACTTCAACTGGGAATTCGGTGTATAGGTCCTGTTTGCCAGCGCTAAGCGATGGCTCTAACTTTCTGTAGCAGTTTTGGAACACCCTGTACCATTGTCCAAATTTCAGATGTGCCTCTAGTGAATTTTAATTCACGTTGGGGAGTGGCGTTTATTATTTTCCTGTGTTCTGTAACAAAAACATTTTACTGAAACTGTTTCATACGTCATTTTCACTTGAGCAGACGTAAAGGGCAGAACAACTAGTAAGATCTTTGTAAACAGTTACATGCGTGTACAGTAGAACTGATTCCTAGTGCTCATGTCAAGTTTGGTTCTATATGTAAAACTGCGAAAAAAGTTCATGGAAATAGATGTATCATTATCCATATAGATATGGATAACCCCAGCAATCTTGAGAGTACCAAAAAACGCACTCAGAAGGTCAATCAGATACAGTGGATGTATGTAATTAGGTTTCCATGGTTGCTGAACCCGAATTTTGCGTCGCATTTTGGGTTCCTGATCCTCCTCAAGATCCCGAAGGCGCCATATTTGGGGTTCACATCTCTTTTCACAAGTTAGCAGAACCAAACTTGACCCACATGTTCTAGTACCACGGACATTGTTTAAATATTTTTTGTTTTATTATTATTATTATTACTGTTCTGAACCCTCCTGTAGGAGCTATAAAAGTAACTGGGGGTAATGTTCGGTGAATAAAGAGAGGTCGTCTGAACACCGCAGAGGAGTGTGGGTATCTTATACGAGTTATAACAAGCATAGTTAAAGACATATTTAAATTAATTGATAGTTTGAAATAAAACTTATGCGAGGCAAGAAAACGAAATGACTTATATATCTGTTTTTAACCAGTATATACAATAAAATGTTTTATATATCTGTTTTTAACCAGTATACACATTTTTTTTTTATAACTTATCAATTAAATGGTTGAATATTCCCGTGGTAGAATTTCTGCACATGGGTAGTTTTAAATGAATAAACGCCACAGTTAAGTATATGCTGTCAAAGGCCTGCTAATCATTCATTTCTTTAAAAACTTTCACTTGAATGGGCGCTTTTGTGTTTTTGTATCGTTTAGAAAACTTTTAATCACATGTGGCATGCGTAACTGAAAATGTACTCATTGTAACCGGATCCGCCTGGTTTGTTGACAGTTGTTATGGTTTCTATCGTTAGATCGTGAATTAGTCGGTGATACGGAATGAAGAAAATTTCCAATCCATATAAGATAGCAAAAACGTTTTAGTCCTAGAACTACGTTAAACGCAACAAACGTTAACCGATAGGCCTAACATTAGCAATAAACTGTGCTTAAGAAACATAATCCATATTTCTTTGATTTCGTATCTCATTCTTTTGTTGAATCATAAACAGCACTGAACAAAGAGACTGGCAGTAACAGCTAACATGAATAAATCATGCTCTGATTATTCCACAGCTGACTAACAGCCTTAAATCATTGGATACTCATTCTTAGCAAGGATACAATAAAGGACCCTGGATGGCCAGGTGGGTTAAGATGTTCGACTCGTAATTTGAGGGTCGCGGGTTCGAATTCCCGTCACACAAACATGCTCGCCCTTTCAGCCAATGGGGTGTTATAATGTTTCGGCCAATCCCATTATTCGTTGGTAAAAGAGTCGCCCAAGAGTTGGCAGTGGGTGGTGATGACTAGTTGCCTTCCCTCTAGTCTTACGCTGCTAAATTAGGGACGGCTAGCGCAGATAACCCTTGTGTAGCTTTGCGTGAAAATTCAAAACAAACAAACGACACGATAACCAACTCATTTTATACACGGATCACATTAGAAAATTTGGAAATGCTCGAGACATCAAGGCCACTTTGATCAGGTTGCGTTAAACTACAGGCTACACAACATCACAAATTTCTAGAAAATTCTGGATTAAATAAATAATAGACGCTGAGAAAAGTAACAAACGTTTTTATATTAACGGCGTTTGTCTTTCATTCATGTACCTAAATCTCGACTTTCATTTGCAAGATTTACACAAGGGAACTTCACTTACAAATATATAACCAAAGAAACCTCACGATTTTTAGAGTCTTTAAAATTATTATATAATTAACTTTCAAAATTTGATTGAATTTTTTTTAAATGTAATCAGATAAACCAGGTTATAACCGTTAGCCAGGTTAATTTATTAAACATCTTTCGTTAATAACATACCAAATATAGTTTATAATTAAAAAACATACAAAGAAACCATGGTAAAATATCAGAATACAAAATGGTTCGACTGTGATAAAAACACCGATGAAAATAGTGTTTTGTGTGTGTGCATGTGTTTGTTTGTTTTTTATATAGCAAAGCCACGCCAGGTTATCTGCCGAGTCCACCGAGGGGAATCGAACACCAGCTTTTAGCGTTGTAAATCCGTAGACGTACCGCTGTTTATGTGCGTGTAATTCTTGAAGAGTAGTATTTTATTTGTATGTAATGTTAACCTTGCACTCCGAAAAGAAAATTACCGATATAATAGCTTTTTATAAATAAGAAAAAAGTTGCATTTAAAATATTGCAGGCAATTAGATTACATACGAAGAACTCGCGAAACTTAGTGTTAAGTGTTTCTTTGGTATTAAATAGATAAAAACTATGTCGTACATTGTATATATATTACTGATGTTTATTGTGCTCATGAGGAGCAATATTTCAATGTATAAGGTTGTTGTTTTGAATTAAGCACAAAGCTACACAATGGGCTATCTGTGCTCTGCCCACCACGGGTATCGAAACCCGGTTTTTAGCGTTGTAAGTCCGCAGACACACCGCTGAGCCACTGGGAGGGGGGGGCTTTCATAGGGTAAAAAATACAATGAATTTTATATACTGACACGGGCGTCTGCATGGAGGTAAAGGGGGTCCTTACCCCCCGTTGAATGAGAAAATTTTTTCTTTGTTTATTCAGCATGTGTATATGATTTTTTTTTCAATTCACGATTTCACACTACTTTGCACCCCCCCCCCTACCCGGAAAACTTTGCCCCTCCCTGTACAAATTTCTGTGGACGCCCATGTATACTGAAGTCACTTTGGATGAACTGCTGGTACATTCATGTACGTGTTTATCGATGATTCACTCTAGTAATGAATGCCATCCGTATCATAAAAGCACGTTGGTCGGATTTCTGACGTTCAGAGATACGAAAAATAAGGTCGGTTAATCGGTACACGTAAATAATTATAAGTCACACTTCACCGACATTCATCTTCTAACACTTGTCAACAATAAGATGTCGTGAACATACGCTCACTTTCACTGCTAATAAACACGTTCCTTCCGTATTATCAGAATACATACTTTACTCAACGTTAGCGCTAATTATTAGCGTAACACAAAAGGGTTCGTAGATAAATTTTATTTAACACGATATGCGATTTACTGTTTTTTTATCGAAGCGCTTTAAATAGAGTACAGCTTGCGAACCTTTATAGTTTATATAGCTAATAACTATTACGCGCATTACTAACGTATTTATGGACCCGTTTAAGCACACACGCACAAATTGTATTATTAAAGCAACCAATAAAATGGATGGAAGTATCGATTTGGAACCGACCATTTGATACACGGTATTGTAACGACACTCCTAGAGAAGCGAAACAAACTGAAACAGGTACTTAAGAGTTATGTTACTCAAAATAAACAATTTTGAGAAAATAAAAAAAACAATTATAGTGTAACGTGGTGGATTTTGTAAAGGTAGTAAGTTTTTTCAAACTGGTGACGACAAGGGCATACTGGTTTGGTTTGGTTATTTTCATTAGAACACGTTACATTAATTAGGGTTATTTCGTGCAAGTATATTAACTTTAAATTCAGGTTAGTCGCAATTTTTATTTTTCAAAAGCGCGTGATCTTCCTAAGAAACGAAACAATGACAGAATATTTTAACACGTCTTTATTCCCCCCCCCCCATGGCTGATGTGTCAAGATAGTGTTACACAACAGAGCTTTATGTGGGTCATTTTGTGATAAACAGATGATTCAGAGACGTGTTTGAAAAACTACTTTTTGTTTTTTTAAATAAACAAACACCTTGTCAATCTCACTATTTGTTTTGCAACTCAACAACACAATACAGTTTTTTTCTGCGCCAATTAAAACGTCTACAAGATCGTGTAAGACCTACTTTGGCTTCAAATCCAAGATTAAAAACTATTTGGGTGCTTAGCCTGCTGTATAAGTCGCAAGCCTAAAAGAAAAAATAATCACCGTAACTCAAGAGTTGTTCGTTAACTACTCACAAGATCTCTTGAGTAACTAGGGTTCGTTTAACACTCTGTTAAATTCTAATAGCTCCGTAACTTCGTTAAAACATTTTGCTCTGTATCTTTCAGGTTAACTGCGAACAATCAGTATACACTGAATGGCCGGTGGTCTCGTATCTCAGTAAAACACCGTTCCAGACAGCACTGACCAGGCAAACGCCATACTGATTTTGCCACGTTCTGGCAAAATCAAATTATTCACATTTTTACTTATTAATTTTTATGTTGGGAAAACCAATACTATTCAAAAGTCTGTGGTTACTTTGTTCACACCTTTATACTCCTAGCCAGTTCGGTAAAGTGCTTAAGTGTAAAAGTGTTAAAAAATGAACTTGCGTATGTATAAGTGACTTGCAAATAAACTTCACATCGATTATGAATATACAGCAAGTTTCAGTTTAGTTTTGAAACTTGAATAAATATTATTTCCACTTAAACTGTTCATCATTGAGTTGTAGTTGTCACACGTGTACAGCTTTATGTTTATTACACGCTCACACGACATAAGTAAAATTTAACACCCCTTCCTCGGATATTCCTGGCTACGCCCAACTATAGGGCGTTTTTTTTTGTTTTTGTTTTTAAAGGCTCTTTCTCTTTTCCAAACATTTCAATAATGTTAACGTAGACAATTGTTTCTGGAAATTTACGTCAAATACTGTCCTTTTTTAAACATACAACAGAACGATTAAATTCATTTCAATTTTAATGTACATGTTTCATGCGTTCTTGACTGTATGTAGGTAGCCCAGTATATAACGTAAATTACAATTGTTTATTCAGTAATAAAACCACTCCCTTTCGAATGCATACCTAATTTAGAAAACGGTAACAAAGCTAACAGTAGCACTAGTACTAAATACACGAAATTATCTTCTCGCATTCTGGTTCTACCGTTTTAAAAGAACCATTTTTTGTTTTATTTTTATTTCACTCTCTAGATATTTTTCACAATAGAACTACAAACTGCATTCCTTAATAATTGTTCTATCTCTAGTGCCAGGAAAGGCGTTCTCGGGACCACAGCTTTTCATGTCCTGGGTTTTAGGTTACCTTGCACTAACCGTCAACCATTTGCTTTGGTTAAACAGAACGTAACACACACAGGTGATATGAGACATTTCCTAATTGTAAATAACTTAACTAGTGGAAAAGTGTTACATATTTAAAATTATGTAAGAACGACGAAAGTAGTAACCACGTTTCACTACTATGAAAAAAAAGAATTAGTTTCTCAGTGTTTTATAATTTATAATAGTTATTTATAATACTTAAATAATATTTGACTTTTCACCGTAGTTGCGAGTAATACTATAGATTCAAGGCTAAACTAAGAGCTAATACATATAATATATATATATATATACACACACATATATTTCTAGAATTTGTTTCATATACAGGTTAGCTGAAATTGGTAACGGATTTACTTTTATACATTTATTTTAATATCTGAGTTTTTGCAGTTTGACGCATGTGACGTATATTGTTGTATGTGTATTGAGTAAGCCCCGTATGTTCCCTATATTTGTACAAGATTCTCGAGTGTAAGAATCAATAATGTGATTGTCAGTATTGTAGAACATCGCTTAGCTAAAAGTAAATAAATCGACGCGACAAGAGACTGTAATTATTATTGTTTGGTCCCTACAGTCAGTGTGCTACAAACCTCGGAACCTATAATTGCGATTAATGCTGATTAATTGAAAAATTACAGCATTTAACTAGGAACGTTTACAGATTTCAAACATTACAAACCGTTTAACTTCAGTGAATTAACTTGAAACATTTGCATTTATAGGAGGACATTAAATATATTCGTCGGTAAAAAGTCAGCTTATAAGCTGCGTGAGAACAACCAAGCTAGATAGCTTAAGAGAGGTGTAACAAAATCAACTCGAAATTAATTTGCTCGTCGTAGACCTGGACCGTCTATGAAATATTCAGTTCTATACCAGGCACAAGACTCAGTATAGTTTGTAAAATTCCTGTATATAAACCAATATTCTTAACAATTATTTGAAATAACTATTATTATAAATTATATTGATGTGTGTGTGCGTGTGTATATTAAAATATATTTGTATTAAGAAAGAAATTTGTTGACAAAGCGTCTTAAATTCAACACATATCGACATTTAATTAACTTTTAAATTAAAATTTTAAATCGTAACACGTAATGAACGTAACAAAAAAAATTTGGAGACTCGTCCGAGATAATTACCATGCCTAACAAATTAAACACAAAGCTATATAAAGGACTATCCATGTTTTCCCCATAACGGGTATTAAAACCCGTTCTCTAGCGTTGTAAGTCCGTAGATATACCGCTGTGCCACTGGGAGAGCATATACAGAATAATTATAAAGAAAAGCTCCTATATATATATATATATATATATATATGTTGATTATAATTTAAATCTTAAGATATACTTCACTTGACTTCACGAAACTGTATTTAACCAAAATCATAAAACAATAAATATAACTATTATTTTTATATACAGGTTGTCTTTAAAATCATTGTGTACGTAGAAAAATACATCGTCCAACGTTATGTAATAAAAAACGTTTTGTCACATTTATATAACTTTATTATATATATATATTTGTGTCTAATACTTGTTACCGCAGTACTAATAATATAACTACTAAATAACATTCTCACTTATCCAAGAAATAAAAAATGTTTAATCAACAGCTTTGAAGTGTATTCTAATTTCCACATAACCAATCAAATATGCTATCGTCAACTTGTGAAAATCTATAATTTTCGCTAAGCTTACACTGGGCCGCCCTCATCATGATGACATTATTTCCACGGTACTTAAAATGATTGGTTATAATTTTAATATACATTCCAATTTACTTGTCTTAACCTTAAGTTGGAGCTGGTCTCCAATGTGAATGTGAAATTTGAAAAGAAAAAATATGTATGAAAAAAAATTAAATATTAATCTTACCTTTCTTCAAACTTCTCTCGACGTCGAAACTGTACTGCAGCTAAACAACGTGGCTAACAGAACTTCAAAACTAGTAATTGCTTGTAATAGACCTACACAAAAGCTCTAGAACTTACAGCATATCTGTACGACAAGCAGAGCACTAGTATTGGCTCCAACAGTAGGCACTCGGGTTAGGCCTACAATTCGTAAAACATGGAGACACCGCAAAAGGTGAAACTAAAACCTTCAACCCTTTTTTTTTTTTTTTGTCTGCATTTTCATCCTTTCAGTTACCTGAACATTCCTCATATATGTGTATATATACGTACGTGTATATGTACCCTCCAGCCCTATCACACAACACCTTGCTCAGCCTTCAAGGTCACCTGACTGGTAGCGACCACGCGTTACAAACAATAGCAGGATAGATTGTTTAACATTCCGTGTGGGTGAGAGTTCCACATCGGTATATTGCTTCACAGAAACAATTTTGAGTTAGCTAACGTATAAAAAATATTTTAAAATCAAAAATACTTTGCATAATAATAATTATTATGCAAATACTTAAGTAATATACCTGTTATAATCCCACTTTTCACTTTGTAAATTCTACCTATTGCTAATTATTCAGTAGCAAGTCTACGTTATTTTCAAAATATGTCTTGCAATAAATTAAAAATATGAGATGCTGTCCCGTAATACAAACATATTCCACTTACATCTGTTTTTTATATGTCAAAGGTTCGACGATCTGATGACATTGTTAGCGGTTTGATTCACGCAACCATCATAAATAAGACTTTTCTGTAACTCAAAACATCCCATAGTCTTAAAGTCTTCGCGTTGATAAGAATCTATAATAAGCGAATTAACTTTCAAATACTGTTCAAGTCAACGAGTGTTGTTCTTCCATCTCTCACAACAGGATTGGGCCCATAATTTCTTTCAAGCCATACCATTTCTCTACTAACTGAAGATTCAGAATGAACCAACAGTTTATGCGTAGTAAGACGTTTTTTGACTAAAAACGAGTACAATTTTGATTACTTTGAGAAATATTTTCCATCTTAATACTTTTAAAAACAAAACTTCAGTAAACTATGATGTTGAATTGTGAACATAAGTGAGTTCCTCTGTCTTAACTGTTGAATAGCTGGCACGTTTTTGCAGCGAATGTGTAAGCCAACTGTTAGTCTCAAAATAATTCCGGTCAAGCGGGCCTAACAACTATTGTATCTGATTGCAATATTCCGAGGTTAGAGATGTGATGCCGCTTAACCCACTGGCACTTTAAGCTATGGGTGCATTATGAAGGTGACAGTCAGACTTATTTTCGAATAGCCGTATGTTTGGTTAGCACTAAAAATTAAGAAAGATATAACTGAATATTTGTGCTCTTTAAAGCAGTCGTTTGACTTTTGAGCACGTAGGGTAACTTTCGCTTCAAAAAATTCCAAATCAAATCCAAAGGTACCCAGTTGAAAGCCTGGTACACAACAAGGTTTTAAGATGGGTTTCTAATACTGCAACCAAATAACTTAAATTTGCCTTCACGAAAATTCTGTTATTCTACAAACGAAAATTAATTTTTTTATACCAAGAAATATACATATACACTTTTGTGCAAATTAATTGAAACAAATGGTCATTTTACTATATTTACAGCATGGCAGCCGGTGTAGGCACGCTGGACCCGCTGATTTCCTTTAATAGTCATTTTTTCACATAAAAAGAGATTTGGAGGTCAAAGGAATAAAAGTCAACTTTTCAACGGTTCGTCGTAGGCTTCTTGATGTCGGTCAAAGACAAGGAGACCAGTCAAAAACAACTTCTTACCAACTCAATGAAGAAAAAACGGTATCAATAGGGTCTGAAATACAATAACTGGATGCAAGAACAATGGAGGAAGGTGTTATTCAGTGACGAGACTCATTTCTTCATACAGGGTCAAAGAAGTCTGCATGTTCGCAGATTTCCAAGTGAGAAACTTCGAGAATCTCACATCAATCAGTTCGTAAAGCATCCCTTGAATAAAATGTTTAAGGGATTTTTCAGCTACTATGGCATCGGAGGCTTATATATCGTAGAAGGTATGATGCGAGTTTTGCATCAAAGTTTTGCAGAGAAGAGTCGTTCCAGAATTGAAAAAGAGATTGCCAGATGGATTTGGCATTTTTCAGGAAGATCTGGCTTTGTGCTGCACATCGAAACTTGTAAAGAATTTTATAACTACAACGCGAATAAAGGTGCTGGACTGGCCTGGAAACTCTCCGGACTTAAATCCTATTGAAAATCTTTGGGCGATTTGTAAAGAAAGACTTCGGGGAAAGACTGTACTACGAAAGATAAGCCAATTGAGGCCGTAATTGAGGTTTAGTACCGCGATCCAAAAATTAGTAAAGATTGCAGTCAACTCGTGGACTTGATGCCAAAGCAGATTAATGATCTTCTGAAAACTAAAGGCGGTCATATCATGTATTAATTTGTGAGTAATTTTTGGATTATCAGAAATAAAACGCAAAAAAAAAAGAAAAATCGTAATTTTCGTCTTGTTTCAATTAATTTACATAAGGGTGTATGTATTATCTATTTATAATTATCATAACACATTGGTATTAAGCCCATCACATTTGTAGAATTGCATTTTAAATCTAGGTCCAGATGTATTTTAATAATGATAAGAGTGTATCTAATCCCACTATATTTTTTTAATTACTACAGAGAAGCTAAACCTAAACTAAACTAACGTGGCAGGGGTTCAGTTTAGAGAGAAATCCGAAGAGTTCTCTCTCCAACTGGGAGTGTTCAGGAACTTTGTAGTTCCTCTTCGTCCCCTTTGTGGATTGTTATTAGGATTAAGTGGTGGTTTTTTTATTATTTTAATAAATTAATTATCATTATTATTCTTGACTTTTGGGTGGGAATGTCTCACTAAATGGTCTTTTGGGTGGAGGCAAAGGTAGCAGTGGAAAGAAGGAAAGGTCGGGACCTGTCTCGAAAAAGAAAAAGTTGGGTAGATGTGAACATGATACTTATGTCCGAAATTTTATACTAGCGAGGATCAATATACTTAGTAATTGTCGGAACATTATTTATATAAAAGCATTTCCTATTACAACAATTGTTATGGTGTGAATGCCTTTTACAAGCCAAAGAAGAATTATTATTATGAAACTTGTCATAAGACATTAATTAATACTAGACCTATTACATTTTAAAACATTACATTCTTAACCTAGTACCCTTTAAGAACTATATACCATTCTGATTCTTGAAAATCCCTAACAGCTTAGATTAAAAATGTACTGTTTAAAAATATAACAACGTCTAATACTAATGTCTTATGACAAGTATAATTATAATCATTCTACGCCGGCTTGTATGTTTGTTTGCTTGCTTGAAGTTAAGCACAAAGCAACACGATAGGCTATCTGTGCATTGCTCACCATGGGTATTGAACCCCGAATTATAGCGTTCGTTACGCATTATAATTTATTTAGGACGAGTCTCCGATATATTATGTTACATATGTTAACGTATTACGGTCTTAAACATTAGGACGAGTCTCTAATATATTATGTTACATATGTTATCGTATTACGATCTTAAACAGCCGGAAACTTTAATTTGAACTTAAAGTTAATTGAATATCGATATGTATGAAATTTATGCTATTTGCCAACAATATTGACACACACAATTTTCTTTCCTAACACAAATATATTTTGATATACAAACAGCAATAAAATTTACAGTAATGGTTATTACAAATAATAATTCATAATCACAAGCTTTTACAAACTTATAAACAATGCTGAGTCTTCTATCTTGTTTGGAACTGACGGTTCACGACGAGCGAATTAATTTCACCTCGATACACAGGTACAATTCACTTGACTGGGAAGCTAGCTATCTGCTTCAATGAGCCCATACAAGTTTTTCACCAAATAAATTATTTAATGTCCGTGTAGAAATACCAACATCCGAGTTTAATTCTCTGAAGTTAAACAATTTGTAATGTTCGAAATTTATAAGCGTTCCTGGTCAAATATCTGTAGTTTTCCGATTAATAAGCGTTTATCACAATTATAGCTTTCGGGGTTTATAGTACACTGACTGTGGTAGACCAACAATATTAAACTGTCTCTCCGCGTGTTGGGATGGCTACCTTTTGTAGCGAGATTTTCGAAAACTCAGTTGGCAACAACGTAATACATATATTGTTGATTCTTACACTCGAGAATCTTCTATAAATTTAGAAAATAGGAGGGACTTTTGCAATACACATTTAATATTATAAGTTAAACGCATTTCTAAATATATATTAAACTGATCTAAACATAGATATTAAAGCAAATATATAATACTAAATCCATCCCAAGTTCTAAGTCTACAAATATAACGCTGTGTCATTGGGGGAAGCTTGTAAAAAGCATACACACCAAACGATCATTTCAATTATCAGTTGCGTTTAAAGGTTATATGCAGAACAAAAAAAAAAAAAAGAGTTAAAATAGAGAGAGCTTAAAAAACTAGTAAGACACAGTGTTTACTCGTTAATTGAAATATTCAAACAAGCTAAAGCTGCTAATTATGTCTTAATGGTGTAATCATTATCATTTTATAATGGAACTCTTGCTTATATGATACTGGAAAAACATTTTTATTACGCAATGTGGAACCTCCAACTTCGCAAAATGCTTATCCTGTGTACTTGTAGATTTGCAATAGGGGTTACGATTGCCCGTTTTGCATTCATTTCTCCGTCACGGCGAACTTTTCATTCATTCTCAGGGTATAGTTATAACGTCATTAATACGTCACACGTCGATCTATTGCACTTGCCCGTATATATAAATATAACAGTACTGTAAATATTTCAAAGCGTGTGGATGGATCTTCACCAAAATTGGTATAGAGATTCATTAGGATCATAAAGTTTGGTTTGGTTTGTTTTGAATTTCGCACAAAGCTACTCGAGGGCTATCTGTGCTAGCCGTCCTAATTTAGCAGTGTAAGACTAGAGGGAAGGCAGCTAGTCATTACCACCCACCGCCAATTCTTGGGGCTACTCTTTTACCAACGAATAGTGGGATTGACCGTCACATTATAACGCCCCCACGGCTGGGAGGGCGAGCATGTTTGGCGCGACGCGGGCGCGAACCCGCGACCCTCAGATTACAGTCGCACGCCTTACGCGCTAGGCCATGCCAGGCCGGAAAGAAGGAGATGTGTGTGTATGTGTTTTCTTATAGCAAAACCACATCGGGCTATCTGTTGAGTCCACCGAGGGGAATCGAACCCCTGAATTTAGCGTTGTAAATCCGAGGAAGTTTGTCAACATCACCTAATGTCGGCTCTTGAGGGACTTTAATCAAATCGTGGGAGTTGATTGTCATAGTAGTAACCCATCCACGACCCTAAAGAATACAATACGATTTTGTGACAATGAAATGTGAACCTTATATCCTCAAATTCACACCTAATCATGCTAAGCTCTAGCTACAATACCTTTCTTCTCACGTTTTATAAAAAGGAAAAATCTTGGCTCACAGGTGTTTTTCCTAATGATTATACGCTTGACGATCTGTTCAGGTTGAAAACTTTGTACTAACGTTATACTTTAGTTTACAGTTTATTTTAAATTATCTTGTTACAATTAATGTTCAAATCTCTCTAACAATATTAGGACTAACGTAAAATAAACTTTTCTGTACAAATGGACTCAGTAAGCACAATAGCAAACACAGATTCAAATACTTCACGAAAATAAGCTAACTGAATTAACTCTATTTGTTGAAATAGACGTATCTTCATGACATTTTTACCCTGGAAAACTATCCCATACTTTTATTATAGCTTCGAATGTGATAGAACACTTGATATCACATTCTTAAAATTTTTTACGTGTTTTGGGTATATTGCATTAAATTTATCTTAATGTTTTCACGACGCGTAGCTCTCTCTAGGTAACTTCAAAATGAAATATATAATATTAAAATATAACCTATAACAATACGATTAGGCAACTCACGATTATTGTGATACAGTTTCTCCGCAGATTAGGCAACTCACGATTATTGTGATACAGTTTCTCCGCAGATTAGGCTTAACTCACGATTATTGTGATACAGTTTCTCCGCAGTTAAACATATCCTCGTTATTTTACTTTACACCACACTTCATTTATTTGACACAACTCTTACTTTTATAATAACAAGACTTGATTTATAAATGAACGTTCTATTTCTTTAATCATGTGATTTTCCTGGCCGTTCCACTACATTATTTTTTTCTAAACCTATATTAAAACATTGTGCTTATCCTATTTTACTTTGGTCGGCTTTGCTACAAAAATTATAAATCATATAAAGTCACTTTGATATCATACCTTTTCTTCTCTTCTTTATGTCTAACTTCAATTTCAGTTTGTTTTTTTCTTTATTAATTTTTTTCCAATTCAAACACAAATTTGGTGACAAAAGTTCCCAGGACACGCTGTTTCGACGTCTGTAACCGCTTGTTAGCTTTGTTATGCGCAAAGCTACACAAAGGACTATCTGTGTTCTACCCATCAGAGGTATCGAAACTTATTTTCTAACGTTGTTGAGTCCGAAGACATTCCGTTGTGCCACTGGGTGGCAATCTATAACCGTTGTTATATTGTCTTTCAAAATCTGTAGTGCGCAAAGGAAGGATTTATACAATTTGATAGAAGTTAAGAAATAAAAACGACCAATGCAATCCAGATAAATATCTAAAAAAAAAACAACATTTTTTTTATTTAAACCAACGTTTTGTTTTGCAGTATATTAACCCTGCAGAAGCCGCAAAGACAAAGCAGCGGAATATTTATGCGACACATGGGTCAAGTGGGGAATCACAGACCCCAAAGTTTTAGGCAAAACAATCCTTAATTTAGAGAGTAGTCAGTAAGTAACACATGTGATACTCGTAACCGAACAGCGAGATTGATTATTAGAATTACAACACCTCACTCCACCCCCCATGGTGGAGAGCATGTTCAGCGACATATCGCAACTCGGACCTTATACCGTCAGATCCGCAGTATTGCATGCTAATTAACCTAAGCCTGGCCTCACTGTTTGAATACACTGCCTGTCTTTATGTGTTATAATTAAACACTGCTGCACACAGGGGTAGAACTGACACTATTAAGTGTAATGATTTACTAATTTGTTATATTTCAATAGTTAAGGAAATTATTTGCCAACGTAGGCCTAACATGCCATGTATGCGAATGTATATTGTTTTCATATACGGGCAAGTAATACACAGGAGAACCAATTCGAAACTCTCTTACCAAGTCTAACTATACAAAGTTAACATCAAACAATACGTATGGATTCCAAGAAATTAAACTGTTCAATTTTTACAACAGCTCACACCGGTCAAAAAGTTAATCGAGCTAGTGGTTCTCGAATTAAGTTAGCTTTTCAGTGTCTTATTCAAATTACACTTACGTGAAGTCACGATTATTGTGAGATAGGTTACTGTTTCACATGCCTTTAATAAACGAACTTCGGAAGGTGGTCTTCGTATGTAGATAACTGACAAGCGACTCCATTCTTACAATGTACCTGTATATCAACAATGTGTGGAGTTTTTCATTGGCCGATAAGACATCGATCACAAACCCACCCCATTAGAGTTGTAATACATTCTCAGAACAACAGTGCACAAGGAAGGACGGGTGGCAAGTCTAGATTTTTTTTTTTATAGTTGAAACGGTTATAAATGATATATAAATAGAACTGGTAGATTCACGTACTGTGGTTCGTCTCCTGAAGAGGACTATAAAAACCATAGCTAATAAAAACGGGGGAAAAAGCCTCAGATTAATTTACTTTAATCCTACTCAAACAAAAGTGCCGCGGCTATTGAGGATTCTCTCTTGGTATTTCTTGTAAATATTTGAATACATAGGTTTTGCGTGTGCACCAATATCACAGGAGTTTCAGACATAAGATATTTTTTGAAGAATGATTCATAGAAATGTTGGTATGCGAAAATAGCTCTCGTTACTAATTCTTTTAAAAAAGTAGTGGCAGGCGTGACAGTCATAGCTCTCCATATTACATGTAGGCATAGCTCAAGCCATTTAGTGGTAAGCGTTCGGAATAGAGTACTGAGTATTTATGACACGTAAAACGATTGAGAAGTCATCTTTGCACAAGAAACATGTAATATCGAATGTTGTAAATGTAATGTCCAGGAGCCACACTTATTTCAATACTATGGCAATGTTGAAACCTCTCTTCTTGTAAACAACTAATATAAATAAATGTTGGAACTGACTGTTACACTCGTAACATGCATAAGGAAATGTTAGAAGCCATATTAAGCTAGTGTTTGAGTTTTTTGGTTTAGTAAAGTATAGAGGGCCAGTTTGGATTATTACCGTATACAGTCAATGTTTTAGTGTTTGTACAATATACAGAATTAGTGTTTGAGTTTTTCGTTAATTTAGTATACAGAGTCAGGTTTGGTTTGAATTCCGCACAACGCTACGTGTGGGCTATCTCCGCTAGCTGTCCCTAATTTAGCAGTGTAACACTAAAGAAAAGGCTTCTAATCATCACAACCAACCGCCAACTCTTGGGGTACTCCTTTGTTACATTATAACGCCTCCACGGCTGAAAAGGCGAGCATGTTTGGTGGAAAGAGAATTCGAACCCACGACCCTCAGATTATAAAATTCTCTAAAGCAGTATTAGAGGAAATTAATCCATGAGAATTTTTTCGTTTTGTTATCTATTTTTATGTGCGTCAGTAATACGAAGGAAGCGGGAGACGCGCGTGCATCCGTTTTGATTTTATTACTCAGCAGGATCTTTACCAGCTTACCCTCACACTCAAATTCTTTTAAGCGGGATTTGAAAAATTAAGCTGTGAGATCTGGTTACTTATATGAATCAAAAGGATTTGACCTCCTGAGTCCAAAACTGTGATTAGATCTCAAATCGATCAAGAGATAATGGAACTATGAGCTCAGAAAGTGTGCTTGAAAAAATAACATTACTATACAATTTGTTCAAAACAGACTTAATTGTAGCGAAGTCGTGGTGTTATGCAAAGTTGAGAACTCATTTATAATAGATAAACTTTCTTTAATTAAAGTTCAACACCAGGTAATCCAGATGAGAGGGCTTTGAAATTGTTGATCAAGACGGGTGGTTGGTGTTTTTATCATGTGTGACAATTGTGGAGGCTGATGGATCTACTAATTGTTTACCAATTCTCTTTGATATTCCCGTATTTGCGCAGGTGTAATTGGCGCATAATAACGTCAGTGGCAGTACAGTTACCACACGCGTATTTATACACGATCTTGGCATTTATAGGAGTAGATAATACGCTTTCAGAACTGAAAAGCTGGCGTAATTCGGTTTACTAAGGATAACAACACCTGTACCTTCATCACGTCGGTGTTTTAAGGCAGTATATTATTCGTGGATAATGGTGGAACAGGATTGGTGGGAATTGAAGTTTTAAAATGATAAAACGACATTCCGAGGCTGATTTTGTTTTAAAAGGATAATTCCTCTTTGTAATAGGTTGAGATATTAAAGTGTAATAAAAAATGAACAGGTAATCAATGGATTTAAGTTCAGGAGAGGGTGCGCAAAACTTTAGGCCCTCGGCTAGGGAAAATTTACAGTGGTCAACAAGTACAACATTGCTGATGTTAAAAATCACCTTATTAGGATCTGTACTGTTAATATTTTTATACGTAATTCAATTTATTCAGTTTAAAGTTTTGCTTGTGTTCCAAGTAGGTTTCAGTTTTGGTGTTAATGTTATTAATTAGGTTTAGCAAATGGTTGTGGTCGATCCATGATACGTTAAATTTTAGTTAATATTTCGTTTATTCGTGTTGAAAGCTAATCTATTTTTTCAGTTTAAATTTCAGTTTACTCTCTAATAGGCGACGTTAACACGAGAAATAAGCATGTGATTTATGCAAATGAAGGTTTGTAGTTTTGAAATAGTTGTTTTGAATTAAGCACAAAGCTACACAATAGGCTATCTGTGCTCTACCCACCACGGGTATCGAAACCCGGTTTCTAGCGTTGTAAATCCGCAGACATACCGCTGAGCCATTGGGGGGCAGTTTTGAAATAGAGGAATTTATGTTTTAGTTTGGATGTTAGTCTATTTGTTTTGATTTTAAGCATAAAGCTTTACGATGGGTTATCAGCGCTGTGCCCACAACTACTACTGAAACACTAGTTTCATAGAACACGTTAAACACAAGTGTCAGAAGTAAAATTAAGAAGAACCTGAAGATGGCCTAGGAAGATCGAAACGTTGTTCTCTCCTTATCAATATAGGTGTTAACACCAGCCGTTCTGAGACACAAATTGTGACTTTAATGATGACAATGCGAAGCTAGATGGAAAGTTTATTGGAACTGATGAAACAGTGCAACGGAAGTGAAGAAAGAAGAAAAAAAAGAGGTAGAAAACTGAATGAAGACGAAAAAATAAATTAAAATAATTTAAGAGAAGATTGAGAAAAATAGACGTAACATTGCAGAAGAATTGACCCTTGTGTATTATTAACTCCACATTGCAGAAGAATTGACCCTTGTGTATTATTAACTCCACATTGCAGAAGAATTAACCCTTGTGTATTATTAACTCCACATTGCAAAAGAATTGACCCTTGTGTATTATTAACTCCACATTGCAGAAGAATTAACCCTTGTGTATTATTAACTCCACATTACAGAAGAATTAACCCTTGTGTATTATTAACTCCACATTGCAGAAGAATTAACCCTTGTGTATTATTAACTCCACATTGCAGAAGAATTGACCCTTGTGTATTATTAACTCCACATTGCAGAAGAATTGACCCTTGTGTATTATTAACTCCACATTGCAGAAGAATTAACCCTTGTGTATTATTAACTCCACATTGCAGAAGAATTGACCCTTGTGTATTATTAACTCCACATTGCAGAAGAATTGACCCTTGTGTATTATTAACTCCACATGTACATTTATACCTTGTGCGATAATGAAGCAATACTTCCCATGAATGATGAAAGGTTAAAACAAACCTCAATGAAGACAATCACAGAATTATTAGGGACATACAGAATGACTAAAACAAGTTTAAAAAGTACAAAAAAGATATCAATGGATTACTGAAAGCCTATGATGACAAAACTGAAATACAAAAAGATATCAGTGACAGAATAAATCATTTGGAATTGGTACGTGCAAAGATCCAGCCAGCCGTATCTCTTTCTGCATCTACTAAAGGGTTAGAAGGTGGAACGTTATTTATCATAAGATATTGAATAAGTTGTTGTTGTTTTGAATTAAGCACAAAGCTACACAATGGGCTATCTGTGCTCTGCCCACCACGAGTATTGAAACCCAGATTTTAGCGTTGTAAGTCCGTAGACATATCCCTGAGCCACTGGGGGCGATTAAATAAGTGAACCTCTCTAGCTTATACCTGTCACCACTACTACTGTGTCATCTATAACAGCAAGAACTTCTTCGCCTTCTTCAACCATGATAATACTGAATAAAGTTCCAGAATCTAGATGGCTAGTTCAACAACATTGCTTAATCAAGAAGCCAACAGACTGTAATGGAAAAGTACCACAGGAAGCATAAACAGTGAACAGGTGAAACAGTAAACAGGAAAATATTCATCTCGCAGCCCTTTTAAAAGGATCAGCTCTAATAACGCTAGCTGGGGTACCCATCATCTGGACGGAAGTTGTGTAAATTATTGATTTATGAAAGGTTAGCATCGGACATGAAAAGTTGTTTTCTTCATACATGATTTTAAAAAAACAACAATAGAACGTCCATAAAAACAGCAAAACACGAAATGTAAAACCGTAAATTTTGCACGTATCTTCTCACGGGCCCAACAAACCTTCATGTCAAATTTGGTGAATATCCATCAAGAGGGGCGCAGTAGTGATTAAAATAAAATCTCAGCAAAAACACTCGCAAAAACCGCAAAGTTCAAAACTGAAAATTTATGTACATTTTCCTATGAATCTAATGATTCTTCACACCTATTTTAGTGAAGATCCATCCACAACCTTTGAAGTATTTTCATAGACATACATCATACAGAACTATTATATTTATATAGATGGCTCCAGTGCAATAGATCCGCGTGTGACATATTCATAATGTCACATCTGCACTAAGATAGAGAAAAGTAAAGTACTCCTTGACGGTAAACGGAGACGAAACACAAAGTCGTGAACCCTATTGCAACTGTACATTTACACAGGATAAAATTTCGCGAAGTTGGGGTTTGCAAATCGAGTAATATAAACGTTTTTCCAGTATCATATAAGCAAGAGTTCCATTATAACATGATTAAGCAACTTACTAGCTGAGATCTGTAAAAATTATGACGTAGTTATGACTACTTTAACCAACAGGCTTAAAGAGACATCAGAAAAGAAGGTAAAGTTATGGAACAGGGTACGTAAGGAAAGAAAATACTTTAGCTAAACTTGCAGAAGATTTAGAAAAGCTTGTCTACTCATCTTACCCATATACCCACGTAAAATTATGGATTTGTTGGCTGATTATCAATTTATAGATGCCACAACAGACGAGGATATGAGAAGTAAGCTGAAGAAAAGTAGTCATACATGTTTCAAGGAAGCTCTCCAGTTAGTGATAAGATTTGCATCAATCAAAGTTACAGATAAACCATTAAAAATACAATCTAGAATTTACTGGATCATCAGATCAAGTAGCGTTGAATCAGTAATCTAAAAATTCTGAAAGTATAAGTTAAGACAATTTGTCACACAAAATGTATGAAATAAGCCATAAGATATAAGATGTTTCACGTGTAACTTGAAATAACACATCGATCGAAACTGTAGACAACTGTAAGGAACAAAAACTCCTTTTAAAGAATTTAAGAAAAAAGGCACTGTCATAAATGAGGGAAACATAGTTTTTACAGCTGAATCTGAGGGAAATCAATAGAAGTTATTAAGCCTCTATCTCAGAATGCAACGAAATTGAAGGAACTACAGAGAGCACTGTAGAAACTGGAATAAGCTAGGTCAAAAGTTAGTTGAGACTACTCCATCTGTTTCAAATGAGAAAAGACTGTAATTTTACGACTCTATGTGGTAAAAAAACACGAGAAATTGCCTACAGATTTGAATAAAAAAAGATGGATTGATGTAAACAGCAATTGCAAGATGAAACTTCTCTAAACAACATAATGTATGTGTGTAATTAAATAAAGGTCGAGTTCATATTGGAAAATTACTTCATGTGGAGACATTAGGCTAATTTCAAACAACTTTGCAGTCTATGTACAATACAAAATAACTACAGTACCACAAGTTGAATTTGTAGTTATAACAAGAAAGGTAATTATTATACTACTTAGAAGTAAAATATTTATATAACAGATTTTTAGGAATAAATTTACATTTAGTTATTGTGATGGAATAAACCAAAAACTCAATTTTAAGGGACTAATGATTTGAGGAACTCTGTAGAATAAATATGTTATCATCGGGTCTATGAATCTAAAAAACCATAAAATTCAAGTCGCATTTGGATAGGGCATTGCAAGGTGTGAAGATGCAGAGGTAGCACTTCCCCATTAAAGAGTAAAAGAAATAGCTACCTTTGAGGTAAGACATAGGAAGTCTGGTGTTAAATTATCACGAAATAATAATTCATCACTTCATTTACAATTTTATATTACCAAAGACATGCAAGTCTCACCCCTGAAATACACCACAGTTTACCTCATGATTTAGGTAAAAAAATAATAGATCTCACAATATTGATACTGGAGATACAGACTAAATACTTTAGTTAGCCAGCCAATTCTCACTTGTAAAACTGATTGACGTTTCCAAAAAGATAGAAGTTATGAAAGAACAAGACGTGATATAATGGACTATTTGTTCTTGGGTTTTACCTATTATAATTCTGAAGAAGAAGAGGAATAGACGCATAAGATTCTATGTGGACTACCAGAAGGTGAATGGACTAACAAAAATGATTTCTACTAATTCACAGCCAAAATTGACTGTATTCTGGATTGTCTTGCAGCAGGTAATTGGTAAATTTATGGATCTACAACGTTGAAATCTGGGGCTAAAATCAGTGAACAGAGCAAACAGTCAAAACAAACAAATCTGTCTGGATTAAAATGATTTCCAACATTGGGCATTAAGAGTGGATATTAGAAAGTGAAATTTGACGAAACTATTAGGGAGAAGACAAACTTTACTGTAAGAACTTAATTGTAACACTTTGTTGTGTTACCATTAGGATTATATAATGCACACGTTATATTTAAACAACCAATAGAGTGTGATGTTTCTGAACAATCCTGGAATGTTGTGCTCATCTACTTAGACGACGTAATCACAAATCACAGAAGGAAGACCTATGATACTGGTTGAAAGAAGGAAACCTTAATCGTAGTCCATTTTAAAAAAGTGTAGGTTACTTGATCAACAGGTGAGTTTCTTGAACAGGTAATTGACAGAGTAGGAGGAAGTGCCTACAGATACATCTGTTCAGGATTGGTAAACATTTGTTGTTTGAGGTAAAATGAGTTTTGGGACTGTCCTCGTACTAACGTAATTTTGTAAAAATCACTCTCTGTAATAGCTCGTTCTCTACACAAGTTACTTGAGGAACCAAATATGTTTTGTTCAACAACTGATTATGAACAAGCATTTAATCACTGGAAAAAAGAATTAACCATTACTCCCGTATTAGCATACCGAAATCTAGGAATTTCACTGATTTTAGATACAGATGTTTATGATTTTGAATTATGAAAAATGTTACCACAAGTACAGCATCAAAAAGATCATATTGATACAGCAAAACAATGAATATTGCATAAAGGAGATACTGCATAATAGAGAAGGAGCCGTTGTTCGATTTTTTTTCTGTTATCAACTATATAGAAAATGTTTACACTAAAAGGACATTCATGGAATGTTGAACTAGGTGGTGAATGTTCACAATTCAGAAGGTAAAATAGCAAAATGATGTCAGAAACCTTAACATTGTACATAACCCTTGAGAGAATTATAAAAAAACTGATATTTTATCTTAAAGACTAATTCCCCAGTGGCTCAGTGGTAAATCTGAAGGTTTATAATAATAAAAATTAGGTTTTGACACTAGTGTAGGGCACAGTACAGATAACCCATTATATAGCTCTGTGCCTAACAACAAGCAAACAGGTAAACTTGTATAGCATGTTTTAATGAAGGACGTAAATTTTACGAAAATATTTGAGTTTGAAACCAATTATTCAGTGAATCAATGATATTTAAGACAAATCTTCGTGGAAAACAGTTACTCCATATAGCCCAAAGACAGTTTTATTCGTTATGCTTACAAGTGAGCTTGTTATTTAAGAAATGGAAAGATACCAATGGGCAAAAACAACGACTACAGCTACTGCTTCTACAATGTATACGTTGTGCAGCATTCAGTTATCTCCAGAAGTTTCTAACAGCTGAATACTTAGGTATCAAGAAACAGTGGAGAAAAGTAAAGACGTACTGATATCAGTTTAAGTTCCCAGAGTGTGTATTTAACTGATGTTAGATATATTAACTATGTTGTCAGTGATAACATTTTGTGAAAAAAGCAGTTGCAGCAGCTACAGAAATACTATGTTGGAACATAATTTGAGAAAGTTGTTGTTGACGTGTTTGGTTCTTTGGAATAAATATATTATGGTTGTGATGAACTGTTTCGCTAAATGGTTAGAAGCATATGCTGTTTCCAAAAAAAGAAGCAGAAAACTCTAGCAAAGAAAATGGTCAACGAATTCGTTTTAAAATTTAGTGTGCTTATAAAACTTTAATCAGATCAAAGGTGAAATTTTCAAGCAGCCTTATTTGTGGAAATGTGTCAGATAAGAAACGAACAGGACAACAGCCTTTCATCCATTGTTTAATAGTATGGCGAAGAGATTCAACCACACACTTTTAAACCAATTAGCAAATGCTGTTTACACCCTTGTGCAAATTAACGGAAACAAGACGGAAAATTACGATTTTTTGAATTTTTTGCGTTTTATTTCTGAGAATCCGAAAATTACTCACAAATTAATACATGATATGACCGCCTTTATTTTTCAGAAGATCATTAATCCGCTTTGGCATCGAGTCCACGAGTTGACTGCAATCCTTACTAATTTTGGATCGCGGTACCACACCTCAATTAGGGCCTCAATTAGCTTATCTCTCGTAGTACAGTCTGTTCCCCGAAGTCTTTACAAATCGCCCAAAGATTTTCAATAGGATTTAAGTCCGAAGAAATTTCAAATCAGTCCAGCACCTTTATCTGCGTTGTAGTCATAAAATTCTTCACAAGTTTCGATGTGTGGCACGGAGCCAGATCTTCCTGAAAAGTGCCAGATCCATCTGGAAATCTCTTTTTCAATCCTGGAACGACTCTTCTCAGCAAAACTTTGATATACTGTGGTCCTCGCATCATACCTTC
Organism: Tachypleus tridentatus; assembly: GCF_004210375.1. Classification (NCBI taxonomy): domain Eukaryota; kingdom Metazoa; phylum Arthropoda; class Merostomata; order Xiphosura; family Limulidae; genus Tachypleus; species Tachypleus tridentatus. Next base: position 149,335,874 of record NC_134832.1, on the reverse strand, counting down.
TACAATATGTAAGCCACCGACGCCATAGTAGCTGAAAAAACCCCAAAACATTTTATTCAAGGGATGTTTTACGAACTGATTGATGTGAGATTCTCAAAGTTTCTCACCTGGAGATCTGCGAACATGCAGACTTTGACCCCGTACGAAGAAATGAGTCTCGCCACTGAATAACACCTTCCTCCATTGTTCTTGCATCTAGTTCTTGTATTTTAGACCCCATTGATACCGTTTTTCTTCACTGAGTTGGTAAGAAGTTGTTTTTGACTGGTCTCCTTGCCCTTTCAAACCAAAAATCGTCCCCATGATAATTTTTGAAAATAAGTTTATATCAGAATGGGTAACTTCAGAGAAGAATTGTCCTTTGAAAAGTAAACCAACTGAGGAGCCCAATATTCCTGTGAAACTAATCCCAGAGGATCATTGTTGGTTGGTTGGCGTTTATTGGTCGTAAAGTAAAATTGTTATAAAATGTAAAATAAATCGAGTTAAAACTAAACAATATCCAAAATTCAGATAAAAGATTTAAATAGAATTCAAGAGGCTAATGGCTCGTATAATTTACAACTAAATAAATTTGGACAGTGTCACCATAACCGTTGACACCATCGAATGCCAGAGCTAAACACTTAAGAAAACACGTGTCTAAAATGGTCCCATTGCTCAGAGTCGCAACGACGGCAAGACAGTAAAATGTGGGCTACTGTGACTTGAGGGTCTTAAAGGCCACACATTGGTGGATCAGTCCCAGATAAAAGAAAATAACCATTCAACAGAGGACGGTACTACCAATCAGGAATATTCACTTTACTTCAGATGACTCATAGGATGATCAGAGGTGGAGATGGTAATAAGCCGCAGTGGGATGGACTGATCAGTCAAAACAGCAATGTCGTCCAAGGACATATCCAATTCAGCCAGCTGTACGTGAACACAAAAGCCAAAAGAAAGAATGGCAGACCGTCTATTTTGAAGAAGCATAGGTTACTGAGAATGGAAGACACAACCACATGTAAGATTTTGTGGTAAGAATTGAAGTTTAGAAGCATATGACAAAGAAAGTTGCAAGCAGCATAGGTTAAGAAGAGGTTTCTAGGACTTAGTGTACAATATCTGGACTGAGGAAGTGCAGTAGGCCTCTGTGCAGTGCCGAAGCCCCAGATGGTGAATGGGGTTCAGCCTCTTCAAGGCCGAGGTCCTAGCAGAACCAAAGACCAGAGATCCATAGTCCAGTTTAGATTAAATGAGATCTTCAGCATAGAACATCAACCTGCTTCTCAAGAGGTGGAAAATAGGACGCAGAGGATGTTCAGTGCCCTTGTACGCTTGATGTATAGCTGCTTGATGTGAGTAATGAAAGTAAACTTACAGTAAAAGATAAGACCCATGAACTCTATCTCAGGGACCAGGGGAAGAACATCATCAACTACACAGAGTTCAGGATCAAGGTGTATACCTTGTTAGTGGTAAAAGTGCATGCAAACGGTTTTGGAGAAAGTAAAATAAAATCCGTTTAGTGTGGTACACTTCAACAAGCGAGTGAGGACTTGTCTAAAATTGGTGCTCAATAAACCTCATGTTTGACAACCGACACGAGATGTGGAAGTCATCAAAATAGACCTCATTTGCAACAGTAGAAAGAAGTTGTGTAGTAATAGTGTGACACTGAAGACACAGCCCTGAGCAACTTAAAGTTCCTGTGAAAAAGAATAGCAAAGTGTCAAATCAACATGGACTTGTAATCGTCTGCCCAATAACAAGTTCCAAATAAAAATTGTAAGTGTACATGCAACTTTTAGGAACGGAGGTAACTCAAAATGCTCTGTCGTAGGATATGCTGGATTGTATAGTTGCGTAACTCATTTGATGAAGAACTATTACTTATAACACTTGACATGAGAATCTTATTTCTCGGTGATGTAAAGATTACCTTTACTATTTCTAGTGGAAAGTCAACCTGGGATTCACTGGTCACAGGGTGAGATCTGCAGCTAGCATAACCTCACATCCATGTATGTACATGAAATCAATTCCCAATATGCACTCTTTCTCAATGTCAATTATCAACACATCACGAGGTACACAGAAACTTTACACAAAAAGGTAGATTCGATTTTGATGAAACTTTATGACCACCTGCTCTTCACATAAACTCCTCTTCCAAGGTAGATTCAATTTTGATGAAACTTTATGACCACCTGCTCTTCACATAAACTCCTCTTCCAAGGTAGCTTCAATTTTGATGAAACTTTATGACCACCTGCTCTTCAAATAAACTCACTCCTCTTCCAAGGTAGATTCAATTCTTATAAAACTTTATGACCACCTGCTCTTCACATAAACTCCTCTTCCAAGGTAGATTCAATTTTATAAAACTTTATGACCACCTGCTCTTCACATAAACTCCTCTTCCAAGGTAGATTCAATTTTATAAAACTTTATGACCACCTGCTCTTCACATAAACTCCTCTTCCAAGGTAGATTCAATTCTTATAAAACTTTATGACCACCAGCTCTTCACATAAACTCCTCTTCCAATGTAGATTCAATTTTTATAAAACTTTATGACCACCTGCTCTTCACATAAACTCCTCTTCCAAGGTAGATTCAATTCTTATAAAACTTTATGACCACCTGCTCTTCACATAAACTCCTATTCCAAGGTAGATTCAATTTTGATGAAACTTTATGACCACCTGCTCTTCACATAAACTCCTCTTCCAAGGTAGATTCAATTTTGATGAAACTTTATGACCACCTGCTCTTCACATAAACTCCTCTTCCAAGGTAGATACAATTCTTATAAAACTTTATGACCACCTGCTCTTCACATAAACTCCTCTTCCAAGGTAGATTCAATTCTTATAAAACTTTATGACCACCAGCTCTTCACATAAACTCCTCTTCCAAGGTAGATTCAATTCTTATAAAACTTTATGACCACCTGCTCTTCACATAAACTCCTCTTCCAAGGTAGATTCAATTTTGATGAAACTTTATGACCACCTGCTCTTCACATAAACTCCTCTTCCAAGGTAGATTCAATTCTTATAAAACTTTATGACCACCTGCTCTTCACATAAACTCCTCTTCCAAGGTAGATTCAATTTTGATGAAACTTTATGACCACCTGCTCTTCACATAAACTCCTCTTCCAAGGTAGATTCAATTCTTATAAAACTTTATGACCACCTGCTCTTCACATAAACTCCTCTTCCAAGGTAGATTCAATTCTTATAAAACTTTATGACCACCTGCTCTTCACATAAACTCCTCTTCCAAGGTAGATTCAATTTTGATGAAACTTTATGACCACCAGCTCTTCACATAAACTCCTCTTCCTTCTTTATCTCTGCAGCCAATTTTCCATTTATATATAACAAACAGTTGTAGTTATAGAACTAGTGTCAATTAGGGCACTGCAACATTTTCCATCAATAAGACCATAAACTTATGAACAATATCATCATACAATAAGCCTCTTTCCTCATCTGAGGTATATGTAGCTGAACTTCACCCCATAAATCCAGCTAGTCCTAGTATTTTTTGATACCTTTTTGTTTTCCTCAGCCTTAATACCAACTGCAAGTCCTTACATTATAGTTTTTAATGTCCTTATTTCATGCAATTATAACAGTTCATTTTGCTAATATCCTCTTGAACGAACTCCATAAGTTATACTTGAAACATCTGTTTTATGTGGTCTGTTTTCTCCTTCCATGTAGCTAGCTGTCTGCTTAACACTTTCACTTCTTCTACGTTATCATTAGAGGGTGGGGATGGAGATGATGTTTCTAACTAGCTCCAGTTGCATCACTAACTACAGAGTTTCTCTAAAGATCTACACCTTCTTTACCACAGCCTAATTATCATATCATCTTTTTTTTATGGTATCCATAAATTGGTCGTGCTAACGAATCCATGACATAAAGAAGAACGCCTGAGTAAAATAGCTGGGCAAGTCTTTTCATACCTTCTTCAACTTCTGCTAATGTTCTTCCCTTACTTACTTTGCTCTGGAAGATTTCTCTGGATACTTCATTTTGGTGTGAGACTCTGATTTTAATATTCCGTGAATTCGTTTTGTTCTTTTAATTTTCTACCTCTTACTGTTTGTTCTTCTAATTTCCTGTCTATCTCTTTTAATGTTCTTTTAACACTCTGTCTTCTTATCCGTTTTATTTTTCTACTGTTTCATTACCTCTAGCACGTTGACAATCTCGCATTGTGCCTTGCTGTCATCTTTAAAGCTGAAGCAAAGTCAAAATAAAACTTTATTTCTCAAAATAATCCCACTTCTGACACCAATGCTTTATCGCGTTTTGTCACAGGGTGTTTTTTTATTACTTAGTTAAAATAATTCAAAATCCGATTCAGGTAACACATTAACTTATTTCTTCCCTAAGTGAATAACGTTTGTTACAGGTTACACTTACTTGTAGGCTTGACGTCAAATAACGTTCAAATAGAAACTCCTAAAATAACGTACGAATAACTCATAAGTACAAAACTCACTTCTGTAATATTAGTAATAGATGCAATAACTCTCATTGTCTAACTATATGAAATTTATGGATTCTACAGAGACTTTAACATTCAAGAACTTTTTTAAATAATGCGTCGTATACTCTCTAGCAAACAATTATTTAAATTAAAGTATTAAAGCTTACTTAACAACACTACCTTTAGTTCTGGCCCCATTTAACATCTAAGGTATGTGAATGGATGTTAATCGTGACAAAGTACATTGTGTGGGCCCTACTTTCATAGTTAGTGTTCTCTACTCCCACTCTCTTTGTAATTAGTACCAAAGTCCTATCGTTCTGTCATGTGTACACGAGACTGTATTTGTCCTAGCGATTGTTCAATACAGTAGTAAAAAATAAAATTAACCTTCCTTATAAAGTGTTTGTTTAAACACATAGGACAGACAGGTGAAGACAGTTATTCGTGTAGCTTTGTCCTCAATTTGAAATTGCTTGACTAACAGGAAAAAAGCTAGTCGATAGCAACCACTTCAAAATATTGGATTACTCTTGTCTGTTTGACTAATGGTATTTCACCTTTACTTGTATGATGCACCCGTGATCCCGAAGTATGTAGAACTATTGGAAGGGGAAGAAGGACCACAAGTCATGCATTCTCAGATTCACAGTCCGACCACAACTACTTCCAGTACCCACCCGACCCACATTACAGTGACACACACACAAATGAACAAGTCAGTATTCTGAAATCTGACAGGTACATAATTTGCTACCAGACTGTACGTTTTACGTTGAAATGACTTAAAATCCAGATTTAAATATGCCAATAAAGTGAGTGCTTTTGGCTTCTATTACTACCTTACCTTGGTAAGAAGTTTCGTAGTGTAGTCCTGAAAAAACCACTGGCTATCACATAATTACTTTCTTATTAACACACGGTGCTTGTTCGCACTGCTTGGTGACAGACTTACTGACCTCTCAAGAAACGGGTTTAAGCGTATAATTAGTTTCGTGGAGATAAACATGTTATTACCAAAGTCGTGACGAAAGAGTTGCCATGGTAACATCCCACACAAACGGAAGTTGGAAAGAAATTGAGAGAGTTGTTGTTGTTGTTTTGAATTAAGCACAAAGCTACGCAGTGGGCTATCTGTGCTCTGCCCACCACGGGTATCGAAACCCGGTTTTTAGCGCTGTAAGTCCGCAGACATACCGCTGAGCCACTGGGGGGCAATTGAAAGAGACACTGAAACTATGATAAATAACAGATTAAGTTTGCTATCCCAAAGAGATAATTATCATATCAGAACAATACATTCTGTAATATTAATATGAACAAAATCCTTGTAAAGAAAGAACAATAGTTTGTTGTAGCAATGCTGTAATTTTAAATCAGTCTTTTGTTTTACATTGACACAAAATACAGACACAAATATAGACACCAATCAACTGTTTACAGGCTTAAAAGTACAGTAAGAAATAGTCCTATCAATTATGACATAATAAATCAGGCAAACTATTCTTTTATTATTGTAATTATCTGTAAGACTTAACCTTAAAACGCGTTTGCATCAGCACAAAAGCTACACAATCGGTTATATGTGTGCTGCTTCACTGTAAATCTCACTGTAATTACCGCTAATCTAGTAGGGATATTTTAGAATAAATACCAAAAACGTTCAAACATAAATAAAGCTAATATGAAAAACATATTACCAACATTGACCCGAGACAAATTCTTGTTTGTAAATTGTTTCTATGTTGACTATCCACAATTCTAGTCTCTCGCGTAAAAGTGCTGAAGACAATGTGGAAATTCCCTCGCGTGTTCACTGAATAAAAACAACGAAAATATTTATCAGTTAAAAAACAAAACAAATTATACCAGTAATAACATTCTAATACCTGTCAACAAGAACACTAACGACTGACAGTAATAAACCACTGTGATATTTGCCAGTGAGACCAATCTAATACAATTCAGTAATACATTATTTTGTGTTATATAACACCATTATTTTTTAACACAGATACTTCCATTCTTTCTTTTGTTTTTGAATTCCGCGCAAAACTACACAAGGCCTATCTGCGCTAGCCGTCCCTAATTTAGCAGTATAAGACTAGAGGGAAGGCAGCTAGTCATCACCACCCACCGCCAACTCTTGGGCTACTCTTTTACCAACGAATAGTGGGATTGACCGTCACATTATAACGTCTCCACGGCTGAAAGGGCGAGCATGTTTGGTGCGACAGAGTCGAATGCCTTAGCCCACTTGGCTATGCCGGGCCTTACCCATTCTTTCGTATCGTGCAACAACATACACTGTTGTGTTGTACAGTACAATAGTTTATACGCATTGTGATGTATAACTTCTGTCTTCTGTGGTAACTTACAACACTGTATTGTACTAAACATTTGTGAAGATGTACAAATCAGCAAAAGCAGTCATCACAGTTTACATGGCCAAAGATATTGAAATAAGTAAATAAAATCTTTAAAACATCTTTCCTCATGCTGTCAATTTAAAACCTACTTTATTTGTTATCCTCAGAATGTTTGTGTGTCGTTTCATTTCATTTAGTTGTAAATTGCAAACAAGTGCTGATAGTTCACACTAGCATAATAAACTCTTTTAGAAATTAACTTTACTGCAGAAAACATTCTGCCCAAAGTACAATGATTCATCAATATTTATAAAATCTAACACAACACCGGAAGTTAAATAACGTGGTGTTAGAAGAATAAACTGCATGTCATTCGTTTTGTTAAGGCCTGGCATGGCCTAGCGCGTAAGGCGTGCGACTCGTAATCCGTCGCGCTAAACATGCTCGCCCTCCCAGCCGTGGGGGGTGTATAATGTGACGGTCAATCCCACTATTCGTTGGTAAAAGAGTAGCCCAAGAGTTGGCGGTAGGTGGTGATGACGAGCTGCCTACCCTCTAGTCTTACACTGCTAAATTAGGGACGGCTAGTACAGATAGCCCTCGACTAGCTTTGTGCGAAATTCCAAAACAAACAAACAAAATCGTTTTGTTAAGATCTACTTTTGTTTTTAGTTATTGTGTTTATCAGAGTTTCTAACTTGGAAGGAAAAAGTCGCTCATGTGAATGATTTATCTTTCTTTGTTTTGTACATACAACATGGGATTCCACGACTTAGCAATTAACCTATCCCTCGAATCACAGTGGTCACAGTGCGAAGTAAGTTCGTGTGCAAGTTTGGCTTCGTTAGTGCTAGTATGTTTTGTATATAAAACCAGATTTGCCAATGGAGACTTTAGAAGTTTAGAAGATTTGAATATTTTCAAACCCCTTGAAGAACAAATTTTGGGTTCTTTCAAAATTACATAAAATAACGTTACATATTTACTTAAACCCACTCCAGACGGTAGGGAGAGAATATAGCATCCGCCTCAGGGGATGGGAGAAGGGGTGCTATTATCCAAAATGACAAGGACAGAGTTTGGAAAGTTGTCACCAAGAGGTGCGTTGTTAGGGGTTCCATGATTCGCGCAATACGTCTCTCATCATGTCGGTAATTAATTGATCAAATTGTCCTATAAATGATGTTTAACACTAATTCATTTACAATTACATTGTCCTGAAACGAAATCTTAACACTAATTAATTAAAATGTTTATAATTAGTTGATTAATTCATTTATCATTAAATCGACATAAAAAGGATAGTGGATGATAATTAATTAATTAATAATTATTAATTAAATCTTTTTACCATGAAGTAGAGAACGTGTTTCTTGGCCGCCATAAGAAGCGGACGTGACTCATACAATGCGTGTTTCATCATGTCGATAAATATTAATTAATTCGCTTGTAACTGAATATTCGTTAAAAAGGATGCTTAACACTAATTTACCAGTTAATTACATTTTCTGTCCTAAAAGGACTTTATCAAGTGATTAAAGATTTTCAGTGATGTAATAAAATGCCAAAATCATTATTATTTACCTTGTATTAAAAAACAACAAACTAATTTATATATAATTGATGGAGTCTTCACTATAACTCATCTGAACCACAGTGAATAATCTTGATTGAACAAGTGCCTGATTTAAACCAATATTGTATAAAAGCTGCGTTGATGATACTTTGGACATTTTTCGATCGAGAGACATTATTTGTTTGACTTATGATGGAATCAGTGGGACAATCATATCTGTGACTCTGAGGCAGCCCATACAGTGTGCTCTTCTAGAAACCGATTAGTTCAATATCTTCGTGGTTATTATCAGAAAGAGACACAAAGTGTTTAGTATTTTCGGATAAATTTATTCATAGCTAAGAGAACTAGAAAAAAAAATGTTTGTTTGTTTGTTTCGAATTTTCGCGCTAAGCTACATCATCCCTAATTTAGAAGAAAGGCAGCTAGTCATCACCACCCACCGCCAACTCTTGGGCTACTCTTTTACTAACGAATAGTAGGATTGACGGTGACATTATAACACCCCATGGATGAAAGGGCGAACATATTTGGAGTGACGGGGATTCAAATCCTCGACCCTCAGATTACGAGTCCAGCACCACAATCACCTTGCCATGCCGTGCCTCAAATTGCGAGTCGAGCACCACAATCACCTTGCCATGCCAAGCAAAAAAGAAAGAAAGACCTCAAATTGCGAGTCGAGCACCACAATCACCTTGTCATGCCAAGCAAAAAGAAAGAAAGAAAGTTTTATCCAGAGGCTTGAGATATTCTTTTGGTGCCAGAAAAACTTAGCAATCGTGATTATCTGGCTCCTTTTGAGCTCATATTAAGAAAACTCAGAACTTCTTATGTTTATCCACCTTGTAACAACTTCAATAATGTTATAACGCATATCAGCAACGTTGCTCTCTTGGGATCAAATTCCCACAATTTTGGACCGAAACGTTTGAACATCTGCAAAGAAGAAACAGCAATAGATACACTTACATCAAACTCCGATATTGCTATTACTTAACCAGACGAAGGAAACTGTAAAAGTATTTTAGATAAAGCAGACTACACTTACAAAGTAACACACGTAATAAGTAACACCACCAATTTTTTTAAACTATCGAAAGACTTCAAGAGAAAACAGACTTATTCAATTACAAAAAAAAAAAAACTCACAAAAACTAATACTCTGAATGATAATACGTATAAAGACATTAGACCAATTGGCTTCCTCACAAGCACTCTATATGAACTGCCTCAGATTCACAGATCTGTTTGTCCCCGTTAATCGTAGTTTTACCAACATAGGTTGATTTAATTACAAACTGTCCACATATTTACACTCATTTTAAACCGAATTTGCTTCTAATAGTTCAATCTTTCTTTTACCCTTAAATAATATATTTTGCGTGCATAATAACCTGTCCATAGCACAACTTGAGATTCTTTTTTAGAGGTCAGTAGGCACTGAATATTCTCCATTTAGCATTGATAACCCCATTCTTGAAAACAAAAAATCGTTTTAAAATATTAATTGGTAAGCGACCACGTATGGGAAACACCTTTCTACAACCACCGTCTCCGGTCGTTCCAGCATCTCGTTAAATACTTTTTCATTCTCTTTAAGACAAATATTTAGGGCAAATGTCTCCCTTTTTCACCCAGAGGGAGTTTTAAGGGCTTGTTGAATCTCCCAAGTCAACCAGGGAGTTATGTTCTGATGATAACTTGATTGAAACATCTACAACACAATATTGCAGCCTACTCTTGAAATCGAAGTTCATCGAGAATATACCTATTGAGGTTACTCTCCATGCTACTTTGAATTCATCCCATGCTGAACTGTTGCGATGGATTTACTTAACATCCTGAGTCTGAGATTCATGTTGGTTTCTTTAGTCTAGGATTTTCACCTGTGTCACGTGTTTCCTTTCTATAGTCGGAATTGTGCCACCCTTCCTAGGTTCTTGTTTTAATGTTACATCACCAGGTCCACTTACTTCTCTCAAGGCAGATATTCTAAACTGCAAAACGTGGTCCTACATTCCTAACTCTCTCAAATGTCTCCACTATTAGCCGTTTGGACACTTTAAGACATCTTATTGTGGGTCCCTGATGTGTACCCATTATGGTGGCAATAGCTATGACACCTACAAGTGTGAACTGAACTCTCACTGCGCCAGTTGTGGTGGTTCTCCCCCTCAAACTTTCATTCTTACCTAAATAAGTAGAGGAGAAAGACGTAAAATGCTTACACACTGTTCATAACATCTCTTATCCTGAAGTCCAAATGTTTTTTCCCCTCTCTACGTCAGACATATGCTGCCGAACTTTGTTCCACAGCTAGATTAACAGTGCAGACAGACTTTTTTATGCCTCTCACTAAGTCTTTCTTCCACAATACAAATTTTTGTCTTCCATGGATGCAAAAGTTGACAGATCTACATTTACTCTTGCATCTTTTACCACTGTCACATTCAGTGACTGCTTGGGTTCTTTTCCTTCAACCCCAAGGTGCAGAACTATTATTCAGTCACTGAAACCTCCCCCATCTGACCGAGGGCTACCCACTTGGCCCAAGCCAGGTTCCTCTCCTTCTGAATAAGAATGATCACTTTGTTGTAGTGGAACTGTTGAGTTTTCATTGTAATCTGGATGAAATCAAGGCCTTAGTCAATTCCTATCATCCAATGCGTTTTTCCTTACAGGAAACATTTCTCAGACCTGCTGATGCTGTCACCTTTTGGCAGTTTTACATATACCAGAATAACACGTTGTGTGATGGAAGAGTTCATTACTACTGATTGACCAGCATAAACCCACAATGTCTGTGTCATTCGTTATGTCCCTGAGGTTGTAGCTGTGTTTTTCCGTAAGCAATACCGTCACTGTTTGTTCTCCTTACTTGTCACCGGGAGAGATTTATGGTCAATCAAACCAGGATGTTCTAAATGAACAGTTGCCAGCTTTTTGTGTCCTGTTGTCAGATTTTAATTTGACACAGTGGTCGTTCTGTGGAGCAAAAGCTCTCTGATCACAATCTTTATCTCTTCAATACTGTTTTATTTACTTATTTTTATATCATTAGTCAATCTTTTACTGTTATTGATCTATCAGTTTGCTTCCCTTTACATTTTTCTCACTTTTCTTGACCCACGAGGCAGTGATCATTTTCTTATCATTTTAAGGAAGTTCAGTCGCAGCCAGTGGTGCCCAGCTCGTGTACTACTATGGAAATTGGAGCAAGCTGACTGACTTTCTAACACCACTCTCTCACAGTTACAACACTTCTCTCTCTTTCCCTGCTTTTTTGGTCATAAAATCACGGGACGAGTAATTTCCCTTTCATTTTGGGTATATTATTCCTATGGCTATAATCATACATTATAGTGGTGAAAATTAAAGTTTCTATTGATTGGTCTGTAGTATATCTTTATAATAGTCATTATGAGATGCTTCTAACTATCGTTCTATTGCCTTGCCTATATTTCCCTGTAAGATTTTGGAGAGGATAGTTAATGTTTGACTTGTTTGGTTCCTCAAATAAAAAGGTTTTTTCTTGCCCACACAATGCTGATTTTATTAACAGTGCTCCACGGTGAACATCCTTGATCCATGTTTCAATCGATTTTTTTTGTAACATTTTACTCAGCAGGGATTTTCAAGTTCATGTGGGTTCGACCTTGTCTCATTCCTTCACACAGAAACTTAGAACCTCTTATCCACTTAGTATCACCACACAGAAAGTTAGAACCTCTTATGCACTTAGTATCACCACACAGAAACTTAGAACCTCTTATGCACTTAGTATCACCACACAGAAACTTAGAAACTCTTATGCACTTAGTATCACCACACAGAAACTTAGAACCTCTTATGCACTTAGTATCACCACACAGAAACTTAGAACCTCTTATGCACTTAGTATCACCACACAGAAACTTAGAACCTCTTATACACTTAGTATCACCACACAGAAACTTAGAACCTCTTATGCACTTAGTATCACCACACAGAAACTTAGAACCTCTTATGCACTTAGTATCACCACACAGAAAGTTAGTACCTCTTATGCACTTAGTATCACACTTCACATTATTAAGATCACTGAACAACTTCCTCATACTTTGCTAATAGCCTCTATGCTGATGACTTCTAGATGTCTTGTCAGTCATCAAATACGAGGTTTATTGAGCAGCAGTTTCAGACTGTTCTCACGTGTTTGTTGAGATAGACCACGAGAAACAGTTTCACCTTATCTTCCTCTAAAACCGTTTATGTACATTTTTGCTGCCTGAAGGGTTTGCATCCTAATTCAGAGCTCCACCTGGATAGGGATGTTCTTCCCTTGGTGGCTGCGACTACGTTTCTGGTACTTATCTTTGACCATAAGCTTGTGTTTATTTCTAACATTAACCAGCTTCTTTTCAAGCATACAACAATGCTCAACGTCCTCCATGTCCTCTCTTGGGTAACAGATCAATGCTCTATGCTCAAGACCTTTAGTGTTTTCATACAATCAGAGGTGGATATATTCATCAAGAGACTCCGGACGCTGGACTTTATGTGGATCTGGAAAATAATATTTTCTCTTTCTTGAACATATTTTGAACCATTTTTCCGTTCCCATTTTTATGGATGGTTTGAAATTAGGTGACTCTGTGGACTATATCATAGTTTTTGTGGCTTATTGGTTACTTACTGGCCCTTATCTACAATTTTTGTGCTCACATATGAACTGTATGCTATTTATCTTGCTATGGATCACATAAAAACTCACATACGAACTGTATGCTATTTATCTTGCTGTGGATCACATAAAAACTTACATACGAACTGTATGCTATTTATCTTGCTATGGATCACATAAAAACTTACATACGAATTGTATGCTATTTATCTTGCTATGGATCACATAAAAACTTACATACGAACTGTATGCTATTTATCTTGCTATGGATCATATAAAAACTTACATACGAACTGTATGCTATTTATCTTGCTGTGGATCACATAAAAACTAATCATTAAACGTACTTGTTGACACCATAGCTAAGTCCATCTACTCTGACGTTACCACAAGCTAAGTCCATCTACTCTGACGTTACCACAGTCATGCCTGTTCCCTGCATGAACTGTAGCTCTCCAATCAAGGCACGACTTCGCGACAACTGGCAGTCTTTTGTGGGTGGGCAAGTTCGTAATATACTTTTCCAAATCAGCTTTTCTGTTGTTCTTTGGCCGTCCAGTTTCTGTAAGGATAAGATGGAAGAACTTGTCTTCACAAGGTTGTACGGTCATCACAGTTTCTTATTCTTTGTTTTCTTCTACGCTGGACTGATCCGCCCTGTGCTGGACTGATCCACCCTGTGTGATATCGTAGCACTCAGGTCTCAGTAGAGGCACTATTTCAGCCATATCTTTTCCAAGAGCTTACCTTTGACATTGGACAGTTTTATTGCCAATGGTCACACTGTCCAGCGATTGCTTGTGTTTTAATTTTTTGAAGACCATTGTTTTTTATTTCTATTTAATTTTTACTTGATTTTTGAGTATTGTTTAACCTTTGCTTTTCTGTTTCTGCTTGTCAGGTCTACAACACTGGCCAAAACCACTGAGTACTGTCATTGTGAAGCGATTATAAATCTAACCCCCAAAGCATCTCTTACAGCAAATCTTTAATTGATGTCAGTTATATGGTAAAGTAAACAAATTATTATGTAAGAATTCCTTATGTTCAACATAAGAATAGCGATAACCATTGTGTTCTTTTTTTGTCATAACGTTTTCTGGTCCCTTTTCCAACGTGGACAGACAACATAGAAGTAAACTTTAATCCAAAATATCAAATTACTTTTGATGAATTGCATGAAAAAGGTGACACTGACATCTTTACGTCAAGAAGCACGAAAAAAACAGTTGTGAAGTATGCGAGTATAATCAGTGTTAATTAACATTAACTTGGGAGTGTAGGCTTGTTTTGTTTGTTT
>NC_134832.1:149267249-149320963 GCF_004210375.1 Tachypleus tridentatus | reverse complement strand
TCTCCAGTGGTTGTAACTAGCTCTCTCTGTCACCTTCTGGTACTTCTCTCCAATGGTTGTAACTAACCTCTCTCTCTGTGTGTCTGGTGCTTCTCTCCAGTGGTTGTAACTAGATCTCTCTCTCTTGTGTGTCTGGTGCTTCTCTCCAATGGTTGTAACTAACTCCTCTGTGTGTTGGTGTTTCTCTCAATGGTTGTGTCTGGTGCTCTCTCCAGTGGTTGTAACTAGCTCTCTCTCTGTGTGTGTCTGGTACTTCTCTCCAATGGTTGTAACTAACTCTCTCTCTGTGTGTCTGGTGCTTCTCTCCAGTGGTTGTAACTAGTTCTCTCTCTCTCTGTGTGTCTGGTGCTTCTCTCCAATGGTTGTAACTAACTCTCTCTCTGTGTGTCTGATGCTTCTCTCCAGTGGTTGTAACTAGATCTCTCTCTCTGTGTGTCTGGTGCTTCTCTCCAATGGTTGTAACTAACTCCTCTCTGTGTGTCTGGTGCTTCTCTCCAGTGGTTGTAACTAACTCCCTCTCTCTGTGTGTCTGGTGCTTCTCTCCAATGGTTGTAACTAACTCCCCTGTCTCTCTCCAATGGTTGTAACTCTCTGTGTGTCTGGTGCTTCTCTCTCCAGTGGTTGTAACTAGCTCTCTCTCTTGTGTGTCTGGTGCTTCTCTCCAAATGGGTGTGTAACTCTCTCTTGTGTACCTGGCTTCTCTCCAATGGTTGTAACTCTCTCTCTGTGTGTCTGATGCTTCTCTCCAATGGTTGTAACTAGCTCTCTCTCTGTGTGGTCATTCTCTCCAATGGTTGTAACTAACTCCCCTCTCTGTGTCTGGTGCTTCTCTCCAATGGTTGTAACTACTCTCTCTCTTGTGTGTCTGGTGCTTCTCTCCAATGGTTGTAACTAACTCTCTCTCTCTGTGTGTCTGGTGCTTCTCTCCAATGGTTGTAACTAGCTCTCTCTCTCTGTGTGTCTGGTGTTTCTCTCCAATGGTTTTAACTAACTCCCTCTCTCTGTGTGTCTGGTGCTTCTCTCCAATGGTTGTAACTAACTCCCTGTAACTGGTTGTAACTAACTCCCTCTCTCTCCAATGGTTGTAACTAACTCCCTCTGTGTGTCTGGTGCTTCTCTCCAATGGTTGTAACTAACTCCCTCTCTCTGTGTGTCTGGTGCTTCTCTCCAATGGTTGTAACTATCTCTCTCTGTGTGTCTGGTGCTTCTCTCCAATGGTTGTAACTAACTCCCTCTCTGTGTGTCTGGTGCTTCTCTCCAATGGTTGTAACTAGATCTCTCTCTTGTGTGTCTGGTACTTCTCTCCAATGGTTGTAACTAACTCCCTCTCTGTGTGTCTGGTGCTTCTCTCCAATGGTTGTAACTAGCCTCTCTCTCTTCTCTCCAATGGTTGTAACTAACTCCTCTCTCTCTGTGTGTGTCTCCTGGTTGTAACTAGATCTCTCTCTCTTGTGTGTCTGGTGCTTCTCTCCAATGGTTGTAACTAACTCCCTCTCTGTGTGTCTGATGCTTCTCTCCAATGGTTGTAACTAGCTCTCTCTCTCTGTGTGTCTGGTACTTCTCTCCAATGGTTGTAACTAACTCCCTCTCTCTGTGTGTCTGGTGCTTCTCTCCAATGGTTGTAACTAACTCCCTCTCTCTGTGTGTCTGGTGCTTCTCTCCAATGGTTGTAACTAGATCTCTCTCTCTGTGTGTCTGGTGCTTCTCTCCAATGGTTGTAACTAACTCCCTCTCTCTCTGTGTGTCTGGTGCTTCTCTCCAGTGGTTGTAACTAGATCTCTCTATCTCTCCCTGTCTGGTACTTCTCTCCAATGGTTGTAACTAACTCCCTCTCTCTGTGTGTCTGGTGCTTCTCTCCAATGGTTGTAACTAGCTCTCTCTCTTGTGTGTCTGGTACTTCTCTCCAATGGTTGTAACTAACTCCCTCTCTCTGTGTGTCTGGTGCTTCTCTCCAGTGGTTGTAACTAACTCTCTCTCTCTTGTGTGTCTGGTACTTCTCTCCAATGGTTGTAACTAACTCCCTCTCTCTGTGTGTGTGTCTGGTGCTTCTCTCCAATGGTTGTAACTAGCTCCAGTGGTTGTCTCTCTCTCTGTGTCTGGTACTTCTCTCCAATGGTTGTAACTAACTCCCTCTCTCTGTGTGTCTGGTGCTTCTCTCCAATGGTTGTAACTAGCTTTCTCTCTTGTGTGTCTGGTGTTTCTCTCCAATGGTTTTAACTAACTCCCTCTCTCTCTGTGTCTGGTGCTTCTCTCCAATGGTTGTAACTAGCTCTCTCTCTTGTGTGTCTGGTGTTTCTCTCCAATGGTTTTAACTAACTCCCTCTCTCTGTGTGTCTGGTGATCTCTCCAATGGTTGTAACTAGATATCTCTCTCTCTCCCTGTCTGGTACTTCTCTCCAATGGTTGTAACTAACTCCCTCTCTGTGTGTCTGGTGCTTTCTCCAATGGTTGTAACTAACTCCCTCTCTCTGTGTGTCTGGTGCTTCTCTCCAATGGTTGTAACTAGCTCTCTCTCTCTGTGTGTCTGGTACTTCTCTCCAATGGTTGTAACTAACTCCCTCTCTCTGTGTGTCTGGTGCTTCTCTCCAATGGTTGTAACTAGCTCTCTCTTGTGTGTCTGGTACTTCTCTCCAATGGTTGTAACTAACTCCCTCTCTGTGTGTCTGGCACTTCTCTCCAATGGTTGTAACTAACTCCCTCTCTGTGGTGTCTGGCACTTCTCTCCAATGGTTGTAACTAACTCCCTCTCTGTGTGTGTCTGTGCTTCTCTCCAGTGGTTGTAACTAGCTCTCTCTCTCTGTGTGTCTGGCACTTCTCTCCAATGGTTGTAACTAACTCCCTCTCTCTGTGTGTCTGGTGCTTCTCTCCAATGGTTGTAACTAACTCCCTCTCTGTGTGTGTCTGGTGCTTCTCTCCAGTGGTTGTAACTTGCTACTCTCTCTTGTGTGTCTGGTGCTTCTCTCCAATGGTTGTAACTAACTCCCTCCCTCTCTGTGTCTGGTGCTTCTCTCCAGTGGTTGTAACTAGATCTCTCTCTCTCCTGTCTGGTACTTCTCTCCAATGGTTGTAACTAACTCTCTCTCTGTGTGTGTCTGATGCTTCTCTCCAGTGGTTGTAACTAGCTCTCTCTCTGTGTGTCTGGTACTTCTCTCCAATGGTTGTAACTAACTCCTCTCTCTGTGTGTCTGGTGCTTCTCTCCAATGGTTGTAACTAGCTCTCTCTCTTGTGTGTCTGGCACTTCTCTCCAATGGTTGTAATTAACTCCCTCTCTCTGTGTGTCTGGTGCTTTTCTCCAATGGTTGTAACTAACTCCCTCTCTCTGTGTGTCTGGTGCTTCTCTCCAGTGGTTGTAACTAGCTCTCTCTCTTGTGTGTCTGGTGCTTCTCTCCAATGGTTGTAACTAACACCCTCTCTGTGTCTGGTGCTTCTCTCCAATGGTTGTAACTAGCTCTCTCTCTTGTGTGTCTGGTGCTTCTCTCCAATGGTTGTAACTAGATCTCTCTACCTCTCCCTGTCTGGTACTTCTCTCCAATGGTTGTAACTAACTCCCTCTCTGTGTGTGTCTGGTGCTTCTCTCCAATGGTTGTAACTAGCTCTCTCTCTTGTGTCTGGTGCTTCTCTCCAATGGTTGTAACTAACTCCCTCTCTGTAATTGGTGTTTCTCTTCAATGGTTGTAACTAACTCCCTCTCTCTGTGTGTCTGGTGCTTCTCTCCAGTGGTTGTAACTTGCTCTCTCTCTCTGTGTGTCTGTGCACTTCTCTCCAATGGTTGTAACTAACTCCCTCTCTCTGTGTGTCTGGTGCTTCTCCAATGGTTGTAACTAACTCCCTCTCTGTGTGTCTGGTGCTTCTCTCCAATGGTTGTAACTAGCTCTCTCTCTCTGTGTGTCTGGTGCTTCTCTCCAATGGTTGTAACTAACTCCCTCTCTCTGTGTGTCTGGTGCTTCTCTCCAATGGTTGTAACTAACTCTCTCTCTCTGTGTGTCTGGTGCTTCTCTCCAATGGTTGTAACTAACTCCCTCTCTTGTGTGTCTGGCACTTCTCTCCAATGGTTGTAACTAACTCCCTCTCTTGTGTGTCTGGTGTTCTCTCCAATGGTTGTAACTAACTCTCCTCTCTGTGTGTCTGATGCTTCTCTCCAGTGGTTGTAACTAGCTCTCTCTCTCTGTGTGTCTGGCACTTCTCTTCAATGGTTGTAACTAACTCCCTCTCTCTGTGTGTCTGGTGCTTCTCTCCAATGGTTGTAACTAACTCCCTCTCTCTGTGTGTCTGGTGCTTCTCTCCAGTGGTTGTAACTAGCTCTCTCTCTTGTGTGTCTGGTGCTTCTCTCCAATGGTTGTAACTAACTCCCTCTCTCTGTGTCTGGTGCTTCTCTCCAGTGGTTGTAACTAGATCTTTCTATCTCTCCCTGTCTGGTACTTCTCTCCAATGGTTGTAACTAACTCCTCTCTCTCTGTGTCTGATGCTTCTCTCCAGTGGTTGTAACTAGCTCTCTCTCTTGTGTGTCTGGCAACTCCCTCTCTCTGTGTGTCTGGTTCTCTCCAATGGTTGTAACTAACTCCCTCTCTCTTGTGTCTGGTGCTTCTCTCCAATGGTTGTAACTAACTCCCTCTCTCTGTGTCTGGTGCTTCTCTCCAATGGTTGTAACTAACTCCCTCTCTCTGTGTGTCTGGTGCTTTCTCCAATGGTTGTAACTAGCTCTCTCTCTCTCCCTGTCTGGTGCTTCTCTCCAATGGTTGTAACTAACTCCCTCTCTGTGTGTCTGGTGCTTCTCTCCAATGGTTGTAACTATGGTTTTAACTAACTCTCTCTCTGTGTGTGTCTGGTACTTCTCTCCAATGGTTGTAACTAACTCCCTCTCTGTGTGTCTGATGCTTCTCTCCAGTGGTTGTAACTAGATCTCTCTCTCTTGTGTGTCTGGTACTTCTCTCCAATGGTTGTAACTAACTCCCTCTCTCTGTGTGTCTGATGCTTCTCTCCAGTGGTTGTAACTAGCTCTCTCTTGTGTGTCTGGCACTTCTCTCCAATGGTTGTAACTAACTCCCTCTCTCTGTGTGTCTGGTGCTTTTCTCCAATGGTTGTAACTAACTCCCTCTCTCTGTGTGTCTGGTGCTTCTCTCCAATGGTTGTAACTAACTCTCTCTCTTGTGTGTCTGGTGCTTCTCTCCAATGGTTGTAACTAACTCCTCTCTCTCTGTGTCTGGTGCTTCTCTCCAATGGTTGTAACTAACTCCTCTCTCTGTGTGTCTGGTGCTTCTCTCCAGTGGTTGTAACTAGATCTCTATCTCTCCCTGTCTGGTACTTCTCTCCAATGGTTGTAACTAACTCCCTCTCTCTCTGTGTGTCTGGTGCTTCTCTCCAATGGTTGTAACTAGCTCTCTCTCTCTCTTGTGTCCTGGTACTTCTCTCCAATGGTTGTAACTAACTCCCTCTCTGTGTGTCTGATGCTTCTCTCCAGTGGTTGTAACTAGCTCTCTCTCTTGTGTGTCTGGTGCTTCTCTCCAATGGTTGTAACTAACTCCCCTCTCTCTGTGTGTCTGGTGCTTCTCTCCAATGGTTGTAACTAACTCCTCTCTCTGTGTGTCTGGTACTCTCTCCAATGGTTGTAACTAACTCCCTCTCTTGTGTGTCTGTGCTTCTCTCCAATGGTTGTAACTAACTCTCTCTCTCTGTGTGTCTGGTGTTTCTCTCCAATGGTTGTAACTAACTCCCTCTCTCTGTGTGTCTGGTGCTTCTCTCCAATGGTTGTAACTAGATCTCTATCTCTCTCCTGTCTGGTGCTTCTCTCCAATGGTTGTAACTAACTCTCCTCTCTCTGTGTGTCTGGTGCTTCTCTCCAATGGTTGTAACTAGATCTCTCTCTCTCTCCTGTCTGGTACTTCTCTCCAATGGTTGTAACTAACTCTCCTCTCTCTGTGTGTCTGGTGCTTCTCTCCAGTGGTTGTAACTAGATCTCTCTATCTCTCCCTGTCTGGTACTTCTCTCCAATGGTTGTAACTAACTCCCTCTCTCTGTGTGTCTGATGCTTCTCTCCAGTGGTTGTAACTAGCTCTCTCTCTTGTGTGTCTGGCACTTCTCTCCAATGGTTGTAACTAACTCCCTCTCTCTGTGTGTCTGGTGTTTCTCTCCAATGGTTTTAACTAACTCCCTCTCTCTGTGTGTCTGGTGCTTCTCTCCAATGGTTGTAACTAACTCCCTCTCTCTGTGTGTTTGGTGCTTCTCTCCAATGGTTGTAACTAGATCTCTCTATCTCTCCCTGTCTGGTACTTCTCTCCAATGGTTGTAACTAACTCCCTCTCTCTGTGTGTCTGGTGCTTCTCTCCAGTGGTTGTAACTAGATCTCTATCTCTCCCTGTCTGGTACTTCTCTCCAATGGTTGTAACTAACTCCCTCTGTGTGTGTCTGGTGCTTCTCTCCAATGGTTGTAACTAGCTCTCTCTCTTGTGTGTCTGGTACTTCTCTCCAATGGTTGTAACTAACTCCCTCTCTGTGTGTCTGATGCTTCTCTCCAGTGGTTGTAACTAGCTCTCTCTTGTGTGTCTGGAACTTCTCTCCAATGGTTGTAACTAACTCCCTCTCTCTGTGTGTCTGATGCTTCTCTCCAGTGGTTGTAACTAACTCCCTCTCTCTGTGTCTGTGTCTGGTAACTTTCTCTCCAATGGTTGTAACTAACTCCCTCTCTGTGTGTCTGGTGCTTCTCTCCAATGGTTGTAACTAACTCTCTCTCTCTGTGTTCTGGTGCTTCTCTCCAATGGTTGTAACTAACTCTCTCTCTCTGTGTGTCTGGTGCTTCTCTCCAATGGTTGTAACTAACTCCCTCTCTGTGTGTCTGGTGCTTCTCTCCAATGGTTGTAACTAGCTCTCTCTCTCTGTGTGTCTGGTGCTTCTCTCCAATGGTTGTAACTAGATCTCTATCTCTCCCTGTCTGGTACTTCTCTCCAATGGTTGTAACTAACTCCTCTCTCTGTGTGTCTGGTGCTTCTCTCCAATGGTTGTAACTAACTCCCTCTCTCTGTAACTAACTCCCTCTCTCTGTGTGTCTGGTGCTTCTCTCCAATGGTTGTAACTAGATCTCTCTCTCTCTCCCTGTCTGGTACTTCTCTCCAATGGTTGTAACTAACTCCTCTCTCTGTGTGTCTGATGCTTCTCTCCAAGTGGTTGTAACTAGATCTCTCTCTCTCTCCCTGTCTGGTACTTCTCTCCAATGGTTGTAACTAACTCCCTCTCTCTGTGTGTCTGATGCTTCTCTCCAATGGTTGTAACTAATCTCTCTCTCTGTGTGTCTGGTGCTTCTCTCCAATGGTTGTAACTAACTCCTCTCTCTGTGTGTCTGATGCTTCTCTCCAGTGGTTGTAACTAGCTCTCTCTCTGTGTGTGTCTGGCACTTCTCTCCAATGGTTGTAACTAACTCCCCTCTCCTCTGTGTCTGTGTCTGGTGTCTGGTTCTCTCCAATGGTTGTAACTAACTCCTCTCTCTCTGTGTGTCTGGTGCTTCTCTCCAATGGTTGTAACTAACTCCCCTCTCTCTGTGTGTCTGGTGCTTCTCTCCAATGGTTGTAACTAGATCTCTCTCTCTCTCCTGTCTGGTACTTCTCTCCAATGGTTGTAACTAACTCCTCTCTCTGTGTGTCTGGTGCTTCTCTCCAGTGGTTGTAACTAGATCTCTCTATCTCTGTGTGTCTGGTACTTCTCTCCAATGGTTGTAACTAACTCCCTCTCTGTGTGTGTCTGGTGCTTCTCTCCAATGGTTGTAACTAGCTCTCTCTCTTGTGTGTCTGGTACTTCTCTCCAATGGTTGTAACTAACTCCCTCTCTCTGTGTGTCTGATGCTTCTCTCCAGTGGTTGTAACTAGCTCTCTCTCTCTGTGTGTCTGGTGCTTCTCTCCAATGGTTGTAACTAACTCCTCTCTCTGTGTGTCTGATGCTTCTCTCCAGTGGTTGTAACTAACTCTCTCTCTTGTGTGTCTGGTGCTTCTCTCCAATGGTTGTAACTAACTCCCTCTCTTGTGTGTCTGGTGCTTCTCTCCAATGGTTGTAACTAACACCCTCTCTGTGTCTGGTGCTTCTCTCCAATGGTTGTAACTAGCTCTCTCTCTTGTGTGTCTGGTGCTTCTCTCCAATGGTTGTAACTAACTCCTTCTCTCTCTGTGTCTGGTGCTTCTCTCCAATGGTTGTAACTAGCTCTCTCTCTGTGTGTCTGGTGCTTCTCTCCAATGGTTGTAACTAACTCCCCTCTCTGTGTGTGTCTGGTGCTTCTCTCCAGTGGTTGTAACTAGCTCTCTCTCCTCTTGTGTGTCTGGTACTTTTCTCCAATGGTTGTAACTAACTCCTCTCTGTGTGTGGTGCTTCTTTCCAATGGTTGTAACTTACTCCTTCTCTGTATCTGGTGCTTCTCTCCAATGGTTGTAACTAACTTTCTCTCTCTCTGTGTGTGTCTGGTGCTTCTCTCCAATGGTTGTAACTAGCTCTCTCTCTGTGTGTCTGGTGCTTTCTCCAATGGTTGTAACTAACCCTCTCTGTGTAACTCCTCTCTTGTGTGTGGTGTTTCTCTTCAATGGTTGTAACTAACTCCCTCTCTCTCTGTGTGTCTGGTACTTCTCTCCAGTGGTTGTAACTTGCTCTCTCTCTGTGTGTGTCTGCTTCTCTCCAATGGTTGTAACTAACTCCCTCTCTCTGTGTGTCTGGTGCTTCTCTCCAATGGTTGTAACTAACTCCCTCTCTCTGTGTGTCTGGTGCTTCTCTCCAATGGTTGTAACTAGCTCTCTCTCTCTGTGTGTCTGGTACTTCTCTCCAATGGTTGTAACTAACTCCCTCTCTCTGTGTGTCTGGTGCTTCTCTCCAATGGTTGTAATTAGCTCTCTCTCTTGTGTGTCTGGTACTTCTTTCCAATGGTTGTAACTAACTCCCTCTCTGTGTGTCTGGCACTTCTCTCCAATGGTTGTAACTAACTCCCTCTCTTGTGTGTCTGGTGCTTCTCTCCAATGGTTGTAACTAACTCCCTCTCTCTGTGTGTCTGATGCTTCTCTCCAGTGGTTGTAACTAGCTCTCTCTCTTGTGTGTCTGGCACTTCTCTTCAATGGTTGTAACTAACTCCCTCTCTCTGTGTGTCTGGTGCTTCTCTCCAATGGTTGTAACTAACTCCCTCTCTCTGTGTGTCTGGTGCTTCTCTCCAGTGGTTGTAACTAGCTCTCTCTCTTGTGTGTCTGGTGCTTCTTTCCAATGGTTGTAACTAACACCCTCTCTGTGTCTGGTGCTTCTCTCCAGTGGTTGTAACTAGATCTCTCTATCTCTCCCTGTCTGGTACTTCTCTCCAATGGTTGTAACTAACTCCCTCTCTCTCTGTGTCTGATGCTTCTCTCCAGTGGTTGTAACTAGCTCTCTCTCTTGTGTGTCTGGCACTTCTCTCCAATGGTTGTAATTAACTCCCTCTCTCTTTGTGTCTGGTGTTTCTCTCCAATGGTTTTAACTAACTCCCTCTCTCTGTGTGTCTGGTGTTTCTCTCCAATGGTTGTAACTAGATCTCTCTCTCTCTCCTGTCTGGTACTTCTCTCCAATGGTTGTAACTAACTCCCTCTCTCTGTGTGTCTGGTGCTTCTCTCCAATGGTTGTAACTAGCTCTCTCTCTTGTGTGTCTGGTACTTCTCTCCAATGGTTGTAACTAACTCCCTCTCTCTGTGTGTCTGATGCTTCTCTCCAGTGGTTGTAACTACTCTCTCTCTCTTGTGTGTCTGGCACTTCTCTCCAATGGTTGTAACTAACTCCCTCTCTCTGTGTCTGTGTCAATGGTTGTAATGCTCTCTCAGTGGTTGTAACTGCTCTCTCTCTCTGTGTGTCTGGCACTTCTCTCCAATGGTTGTAACTAACTCCCTCTCTCTGTTGTGTCTGGTGCTTCTCTCCAATGGTTGTAACTAACTCCCTCTCTCTGTGTGTTTGGTGTTTCTCTCCAATGGTTGTAATTAGATCTCTCTATCTCTCCCTGTCTGGTACTTCTCTCCAATGGTTGTAACTAACCTCTCTCTGTGTGTCTGGTGCTTCTCTCCAATGGTTGTAACTAGCTCTCTCTCTCTGTGTGTCTGGTACTTCTCTCCAATGGTTGTAACTAACTCCCTCTCTCGGTGTGTCTGATGCTTCTCTCCATTGGTTGTAACTATCTCTCTCTTGTGTGTCTGGCACTTCTCTCCAATGGTTGTAACTAACTCCCTCTCTGTGTGTCTGATGCTTCTCTCCAGTGGTTGTAACTAGCTCTCTCTCTTGTGTGTCTGGCACTTCTCTCCAATGGTTGTAATTAACTCCCTCTCTCTGTGTGTCTGGTGCTTTTCTCCAATGGTTGTAACTAACTCCCTCTCTCTGTGTGTCTGGTGCTCCTCTCCATGGGTTGTAACTAGCCCTCTCTCTTGTGTGTCTGGTGCTTCTCTCCAATGGTTGTAACTAACTCCCTCTCTGTGTCTGGTGCTTCTCTCCAATGGTTGTAACTAGCTCTCTCTCTTGTGTGTCTGGTGCTTCTCTCCAATGGTTGTAACTAGATCTCTCTATCTCTCCCTGTCTGGTACTTCTCTCCAATGGTTGTAACTAACTCCCTCTCTGTGTGTGTCTGGTGCTTCTCTCCAATGGTTGTAACTAGCTCTCTCTCTTGTGTACCTGGTACTTCTCTCCAATGGTTGTAACTAACTCCCTCTCTGGTGTGTCTGATGCTTCTCTCCAGTGGTTGTAACTAGCTCTCTCTCTTGTGTGTCTGGTGCTTCTCTTCAATGGTTGTAACTAACTCCTTCTCTGTAATTGGTGTTTCTCTTCAATGGTTGTAACTAACTCCCTCTCTCTGTGTGTCTGGTACTTCTCTCCAGTGGTTGTAACTTGCTCTCTCTCTTGTGTGTCTGGCACTCTCTCCAATGGTTGTAACTAACTCCCTCTCTCTGTGTGTCTAGTGCTTCTCTCCAATGGTTGTAACTAACTCCCTCTCTCTGTGTGTCTGGTGCTTCTCTCCAGTGGTTGTAACTAGATCTCTCTATCTCTCCCTGTCTGGTACTTCTCTCCAATGGTTGTAGCTAACTCCCTCTCTCTGTGTGTCTGATGCTTCTCTCCAGTGGTTGTAACTAGATCTCTCTATCTCTCCCTGTCTGGTACTTCTCTCCAATGGTTGTAACTAACTCCCTCTCTCTGTGTGTCTGATGATTCTCTCCAGTGGTTGTAACTAGATCTCTCTATCTCTCCCTGTCTGGTACTTCTCTCCAATGGTTGTAACTAACTCCCTCTCTCTGTGTGTCTGATGCTTCTCTCCAGTGGTTGTAACTAGATCTCTCTATCTCTCTCTGTCTGGTACTTCTCTCCAATGGTTGTAACTAACTCCCTCTCTCTGTGTGTCTGATGCTTCTCTCCAGTGGTTGTAACTAGCTCTCTCTCTTGTGTGTCTGGCACTTCTCTCCAATGGTTGTAATTAACTCCCTCTCTCTGTGTGTCTGGTGCTTCTCTCCCATGGTTTTAACTAACTCCTTCTCTCTGTGTGTCTGGTGCTTCTCTCCAATGGTTGTAACTAACTCCCTCTCTCTGTGTGTTTGGTGCTTCTCTCCAATGGTTGTAACTAGATCTCTCTATCTCTCCCTGTCTGGTACTTCTCTCCAATGGTTGTAACTAACTCCCTCTCTCTGTGTGTCTGGTGCTTCTCTCCAGTGGTTGTAACTAGATCTCTCTCTCTCTCCCTGTCTGGTACTTCTCTCCAATGGTTGTAACTAACTCCCTCTCTGTGTGTGTCTGGTGCTTCTCTCCAATGGTTGTAACTAGCTCTCTCTCTTGTGTGCCTGGTACTTCTCTCCAATGGTTGTAACTAACTCCCTCTCTCGGTGTGTCTGATGCTTCTTTCCAGTGGTTGTAACTAGCTCTCTCTCATGTGTGTCTGGAAATTCTCTCCAATGGTTGTAACTAACTCCCTCTCTCTGTGTGTCTGATGCTTCTCTCCAGTGGTTGTAAGTAGCTCTCTCTCTTGTGTGTCTGGCATTTCTCTCCAATGGTTGTAATTAACTCCCTCTCTTGTGTGTCTGGTGCTTCTCTCCAATGGTTGTAACTATCACCCTCTCTGTTTCTGGTGCTTCTCTCCAATGGTTGTAAGTAGCTCTCTCTCTTGTGTGTCTGGTGCTTCTCTCCAATGGTTGTAACTAACACCCTCTCTGTGTCTGGTGCTTCTCTCCAATGGTTGTAACTAGCTCTCTCTCTTGTGTGTCTGGTGCTTCTCTTCAATGGTTGTAACTAGATCTCTCTCTCTCCCTGTCTGGCACTTCTCTCCAATGGTTGTAACTAACTCCCTCTCTGTGTGTCTGGTGCTTCTCTCCAATGGTTGTAACTAACTCCCTCTCTCTGTGTGTCTGGTGCTTCTCTCCAGTGGTTGTAACTAGATCTCTATCTCTCCCTGTCTGGTACTTCTCTCCAATGGTTGTAACTAACTCCCTCTCTGTGTGTGTCTGGTGCTTCTCTCCAATGGTTGTAACTAGCTCTCTCTCTTGTGTACCTGGTACTTCTCTCCAATGGTTGTAACTAACTCCCTCTCTCGGTGTGTCTGATGCTTCTCTCCAGTGGTTGTAACTAGCTCTCTCTCTTGTGTGTCTGGTGCTTCTCTCCAATGGTTGTAACTAACTCCTCTCTCTGTGTTGGTGCTTCTCTTCAATGGTTGTAACTAACTCCCTCTCTCTGTGTGTCTGGTACTTCTCTCCAGTGGTTGTAACTTGCTCTCTCTCTTGTGTGTCTGGCACTTCTCTCCAATGGTTGTAACTAACTCCCTCTCTCTGTGTGTCTAGTGCTTCTCTCCAATGGTTGTAACTAACTCCCTCTCTCTGTGTGTCTGGTGCTTCTCTCCAGTGGTTGTAACTAGATCTCTCTATCTCTCCCTGTCTGGTACTTCTCTCCAATGGTTGTAACTAACTCTCTCTCTGTGTGTCTGATGCTTCTCTCCAGTGGTTGTAACTAGATCTCTATCTCTCCCTGTCTGGTACTTCTCTCCAATGGTTGTAACTAACTCCCTCTCTCTGTGTGTCTGATGCTTCTCTCCAGTGGTTGTAACTAGATCTCTCTATCTCTCCCTGTCTGGTACTTCTCTCCAATGGTTGTAACTAACTCCCTCTCTCTGTGTGTCTGATGCTTCTCTCCAGTGGTTGTAACTAGATCTCTCTATCTCTCTCTGTCTGGTACTTCTCTCCAATGGTTGTAACTAACTCCCTCTCTCTGTGTGTCTGATGCTTCTCTCCAGTGGTTGTAACTAGCTCTCTCTTGTGTGTCTGGTGCTTCTCCAATGGTTGTAACTAACTCCCCTCTCTCTGTGTGTCTGGTGCTTCTCTCCAATGGTTGTAACTAACTCCCTCTCTCTGTGTGTCTGGTGCTTCTCTCCAATGGTTGTAACTGGTGCTTCTCTCCAATGGTTGTAACTAGATCTCTATCTCTCCCTGTCTGGTACTTCTCTCCAATGGTTGTAACTAACTCCCTCTCTGTGTGTCTGGTGCTTCTCTCCAGTGGTTGTAACTACTCCCTCTCTCTCTCTCTCTCTGTCTGGTACTTCTCTCCAATGGTTGTAACTAACTCCCTCTCTCTGTGTGTCTGATGCTTCTCTCCAGTGGTTGTAACTAGCTCTCTCTCTTGTGTGTCTGGCACTTCTCTCCAATGGTTGTAATTAACTCCCTCTCTCTGTGTGTCTGGTGTTTCTCTCCCATGGTTTTAACTAACTCCTCTCTCTGTGTGTCTGGTGCTTCTCTCCAATGGTTGTAACTAACTCCCTCTCTCTGTGTGTTTGGTGCTTCTCTCCAATGGTTGTAACTAGATCTCTCTCTCTCTCTGTCTGGTACTTCTCTCCAATGGTTGTAACTAACTCCCTCTCTCTGTGTGTCTGGTGCTTCTCTCCAGTGGTTGTAACTAGATCTCTATCTCTCCCTGTCTGGTACTTCTCTCCAATGGTTGTAACTAACTCCTCTCTGTGTGTGTCTGGTGCTTCTCTCCAATGGTTGTAACTAGCTCTCTCTCTTGTGTGTCTGGTACTTCTCTCCAATGGTTGTAACTAACTCCCTCTCTCTGTGTGTCTGATGCTTCTTTCCAGTGGTTGTAACTAGCTCTCTCTCTGTGTGTCTGGAACTTCTCTCCAATGGTTGTAACTAACTCCCCTCTCTCTGTGTGTCTGATGCTTCTCTCCAGTGGTTGTAACTAGCTCTCTCTCTCTCTGTGTGTCTGGTGCTTCTCTCCAATGGTTGTAACTAACTCCCTCTCTTTGTGTCTGGTGCTTCTCTCCAATGGTTGTAACTATCTCCCTCTCTCTGTGTCTGGTGCTTCTCTCCAATGGTTGTAACTAGCTCTCTCTCTGTGTGTCTGGTGCTTCTCTCCAATGGTTGTAACTAACTCCCTCTCTGTGTCTGGTGCTTCTCTCCAATGGTTGTAACTAGCTCTCTCTCTGTGTGTCTGGTGCTTCTCTCCAATGGTTGTAACTAGATCTCTCTCTCTCTCCCTGTCTGGTACTTCTCTCCAATGGTTGTAACTAACTCCCTCTCTGTGTGTCTGGTGCTTCTCTCCAATGGTTGTAACTAGCTCTCTCTCTGTGTGTCTGGTACTTCTCTCCAATGGTTGTAACTAACTCCCTCTCTCTGTGTGTCTGATGCTTCTCTCCAGTGGTTGTAACTAGTGTCTCTCTCTCTCTGTGTGTCTGGTGCTTCTCTCCAATGGTTGTAACTAACTCCCTCTCTGTGCTCTCTCTGGTGTCTTCTCTCTCAATGGTTGTAACTAACTCCTCTCTCTGTGTGTCTGGTGCTTCTCTCCAGTGGTTGTAACTAGCTCTCTCTGTGTGTCTGGCACTTCTCTCCAATGGTTGTAACTAACTCTCCCTCTCTGTGTGTCTGGCAGTGGTTGTAACTTCTCTCCAATGGTTGTAACTCTGATGCTCTCTCTGTGTGTCTGGTGCTTCTCTCCAATGGTTGTAACTATCACCCTCTCTGTTTCTGGTGCTTCTCTCCAATGGTTGTAACTAGCTCTCTCTCTTGTGTGTCTGGTGCTTCTCTCCAATGGTTGTAACTAACACCCTCTCTGTGTCTGGTGCTTCTCTCCAATGGTTGTAACTAGCTCTCTCTCTTGTGTGTCTGGTGCTTCTCTCCAATGGTTGTAACTAGATCTCTCTATCTCTCCCTGTCTGGTACTTCTCTCCAATGGTTGTAACTAACTCCCTCTCTGTGTGTGTCTGGTGCTTCTCTCCAATGGTTGTAACTAGCTCTCTCTCTTGTGTACCTGGTACTTCTCTCCAATGGTTGTAACTAACTCCCTCTCACGGTGTGTCTGATGCTTCTCTCCAGTGGTTGTAACTAGCTCTCTCTCTTGTGTGTCTGGTGCTTCTCTTCAATGGTTGTAACTAACTCCTTCTCTGTAATTGGTGTTTCTCTTCAATGGTTGTAACTAACTCCCTCTCTCTGTGTGTCTGGTACTTCTCTCCAGTGGTTGTAACTTGCTCTCTCTCTTGTGTGTCTGGCACTTCTCTCCAATGGTTGTAACTAACTCCCTCTCTCTGTGTGTCTGGTGCTTCTCTCCAATGGTTGTAACTAACTCCCTCTCTCTGTGTGTCTGGTGCTTCTCTCCAGTGGTTGTAACTAGATCTCTCTATCTCTCCCTGTCTGGTACTTCTCTCCAATGGTTGTAACTAACTCCCTCTCTCTGTGTGTCTGATGCTTCTCTCCAGTGGTTGTAACTAGATCTCTCTCTCTCTCCCTGTCTGGTACTTCTCTCCAATGGTTGTAACTAACTCCCTCTCTGTGTGTCTGATGATTCTCTCCAGTGGTTGTAACTAGATCTCTCTATCTCTCCCTGTCTGGTACTTCTCTCCAATGGTTGTAACTAACTCCCTCTCTCTGTGTGTCTGGTGCTTCTCTCCAGTGGTTGTAACTAGATCTCTCTATCTCTCCCTGTCTGGTACTTCTCTCCAATGGTTGTAACTAACTCCCTCTCTGTGTGTCTGGTGCTTCTCTCCAATGGTTGTAACTAGCTCTCTCTCTTGTGTGTCTGGTACTTCTCTCCAATGGTTGTAACTAACTCCCTCTCTCGGTGTGTCTGATGCTTCTTTCCAGTGGTTGTAACTAGCTCTCTCTCATGTGTGTCTGGAACTTCTCTCCAATGGTTGTAACTAACTCCCTCTCTCTGTGTGTCTGATGCTTCTCTCCAGTGGTTGTAACTAGCTCTCTCTCTTGTGTGTCTGGCACTTCTCTCCAATGGTTGTAACTAACTCCCTCTCTCTGTGTGTCTGGTGCTTCTCTCCAATGGTTGTAACTATCACCCTCTCTGTTTCTGGTGCTTCTCTCCAATGGTTGTAAGTAGCTCTCTCTCTTGTGTGTCTGGTGCTTCTCTCCAATGGTTGTAACTAACACCCTCTCTGTGTCTGGTGCTTCTCTCCAATGGTTGTAACTAGCTCTCTCTCTTGTGTGTCTGGTGCTTCTCTCCAATGGTTGTAACTAGATCTCTCTATCTCTCCTGTCTGGCACTTCTCTCCAATGGTTGTAACTAACTCCCTCTCTCTGTGTGTCTAGTGCTTCTCTCCAATGGTTGTAACTAACTCCCTCTCTCTGTGTGTCTGATGTTTCTCTCCAGTGGTTGTAACTAGATCTCTCTATATCTCTCTGTCTGGTACTTCTCTCCAATGGTTGTAACTAACTCCCTCTCTCTGTGTGTCTGATGCTTCTCTCCAGTGGTTGTAACTAGCTCTCTCTCTTGTGTGTCTGGCACTTCTCTCCAATGGTTGTAATTAACTCCCTCTCTCTGTGTGTCTGGTGTTTCTCTCCAATGGTTTTAACTAACTCCTCTCTCTCTGTGTGTCTGGTGCTTCTCTCCAATGGTTGTAACTAACTCCCTCTCTGTGTGTTTGGTGCTTCTCTCCAATGGTTGTAACTAGATCTCTCTATCTCTCTCTGTCTGGTACTTCTCTCCAATGGTTGTAACTAACTCCCTCTCTCTGTGTGTCTGGTGCTTCTCTCCAGTGGTTGTAACTAGATCTCTCTATCTCTCCCTGTCTGGTACTTCTCTCCAATGGTTGTAACTAACTCCCTCTCTGTGTGTGTCTGGTGCTTCTCTCCAATGGTTGTAACTAGCTCTCTCTCTTGTGTGCCTGGTACTTCTCTCCAATGGTTGTAACTAACTCCCTCTCTCGGTGTGTCTGATGCTTCTTTCCAGTGGTTGTAACTAGCTCTCTCTCTTGTGTGTCTGGAAATTCTCTCAATGGTTGTAACTAACTCCCTCTCTCTGTGTGTCTGATGCTTCTCTCCAGTGGTTGTAACTAGCTCTCTCTCTTGTGTGTCTGGCATTTCTCTCCAATGGTTGTAATTAACTCCCTCTCTTGTGTGTCTGGTGCTTCTCTCCAATGGTTGTAACTAACACCCTCTCTGTTTCTGGTGCTTCTCTCCAATGGTTGTAACTAGCTCTCTCTTTTGTGTGTCTGGTGCTTCTCTCCAATGGTTGTAACTAACTCCTTCTCTATCTGTGTCTGGTGCTTCTCTCCAGTGGTTGTAACTAGCTCTCTCTCTTGTGTGTCTGGTGCTTCTCTCCAATGGTTGTAAGTAACTCCCTCTCTTGTGTGTCTGGTGCTTCTCTCCAGTGGTTGTAACTAGCTCTCTCTCTTGTGTGTCTGGTACTTTTCTCCAATGGTTGTAACTAACTCCTCTCTGTGTGTGGTGCTTCTTTCCAATGGTTGTAACTTACTCCTTCTCTGTATCTGGTGCTTCTCTCCAATGGTTGTAACTAGCTCTCTCTCTTGTGTGTCTGGTGCTTCTCTCCAATGGTTGTAACTAGCTCTCTCTCTTGTGTGTCTGGTGTTTCTCTCCAATGGTTTTAACTAACTCCCTCTCTCTGTGTGTCTGGTGCTTCTCTCCAATGGTTGTAACTAGATCTCTCTATCTCTCCCTGTCTGGTACTTCTCTCCAATGGTTGTAACTAACTCCCTCTCTCTGTGTGTCTGGTGCTTCTCTCCAGTGGTTGTAACTAGGTCTCTCTATCTCTCCCTGTCTGGTGCTTCTCTCCAATGGTTGTAACTAGCTCTCTCTCTTGTGTGCCTGGTACTTCTCTTCAATGGTTGTAACTAACTCCCTCTCTCGGTGTGTCTGATGCTTCTCTCCAGTGGTTGTAACTAGCTCTCTCTCTTGTGTGTCTGGTGCTTCTCTCCAATGGTTGTAACTAACTCCTTCTCTGTGTTTGGTGTTTCTCTTCAATGGTTGTAACTAACTCCTTCTCTCTGTGTGTCTGGTGCTTCTCTCCAGCGGTTGTAACTAGCTCTCTCTCTTGTGTGTCTGGTGCTTCTCTCCAATGGTTGTAACTAACACCCTCTTTGTGTCTGGTGCATCTCTCCAATGGTTGTAACTAGCTCTCTCTCTTGTGTGTCTGGTGCTTCTCTCCAATGGTTGTAACTAACTCCTTCTCTCTCTGTGTCTGGTGCTTCTCTTTAGTGGTTGTAACTAGCTCTCTCTCTTGTGTGTCTGGTGCTTCTCTCCAATGGTTGTAAGTAACTCCCTCTCTTGTGTGTCTGGTGCTTCTCTCCAGTGGTTGTAACTAGCTCTCTCTCTCTTGTGTGTCTGGTACTTTTCTCCAATGGTTGTAACTAACTCCCTCTCTGTGTGTGGTGCTTCTTTCCAATGGTTGTATCTAACTCCCTCTCTGTATCTGGTGCTTCTCTCCAATGGTTGTAACTAGCTCTCTCTCTGTGTGTCTGGTGCTTCTCTCCAATGGTTGTAACTAACACCCTCTCTGTGTGTGTCTGGTGCTTCTCTCCAATGGTTGTAACTAGATCTCTCTATCTCTCCCTGTCTGGTACTTCTCTCCAATGGTTGTAACTAACTCCCTCTCTCTGTGTGTCTGGTGCTTCTCTCCAATGGTTGTAACTAGCTCTCTCTCTCTTGTGTGTCTGGTGCTTCTCTCCAATGGTTGTAACTAACTCCCTCTCTATGTTTGGTGTTTCTCTCTAATGGTTGTAACTAGCCCTCTCTCTCTTGTGTGTCTGGTACTTCTCTCCAATGGTTGTAACTAACTCCCTCTCTCTGTGTATCTGGTGCTTCTCTCCAATGGTTGTAACTAGGTCTCTCTCTTATGTGTGTGGTGCTTCTCTCTAATGGTTGTAACTAACTCCCTCTCTCTCTGTGTCTGGTGCTTCTCTCCAATGGTTGTAACTAGATCTCTCTCTCTCTCTCTCCCTGTCTGGTACTTCTCACGGTTGAATATTCTTTGGGTTTAACCTAAAGTATCATTAAATTACTTCTTTTGTAATCTACTGTAGCTATTTTTTGTTTGTTCGTCACCAGAAAGGTGTTTTAAAAACTATATTTTATCTTTTTTATATATATATATTGGACATATCAATAGTGCTGCGTAACGAATAAAATGCGAAGTTTTAAATTCTATTTCCTATTAATAATGTTCTTCCTGAAGCTAATGTCTGAAGATTTGTTCAGATCCGCTGCTCTGATAAAGATTGTCGTATTTCTTTTCACCGAGTTCATCATGACTGATTATTTAGCAACTAAGAGAAGTTTTCAAATCATAAGTTAGCGTAGAGGATTGGACACTCAGGTATAGAGCATTAAGGATGACAAGGTAATTTTATGCGGGTCGCTAGAGGTCACTGTCCCAGGAGATAAAACAAAACGGAAACTTACCCATAAAATTTTCATTGCAAATTAAATTCCTGTTATATGAGCGAAAAGTGCTCGCACGTAGCAATGAATGAGCCAAATGTCACCTCTCACTGATGACCCAGTTCCTTTTTATTTCTAGATTAAACCTTTCTACTGATAGTAGACACCACTGAAAACGTGACAATGTGTTTACGTAATCTATATCTTTACATTTAAATTGTTTCATCAAAAATCACACTTTATCTTATTTCCCAGAAACACACCACTACCACAATGATATAGAAATTGGGCGTAAACTATTTAAAACAAAAGCTCTTTAGATGAATGATACAACATCATATCTCGTGTATTAATAACTGATCCGCCTCTTCGTTAAAAGCTGAAACAGTTAACTTGTGAATTGACCGAGTAATAAACTCTAACGACATTCAGAGTAGAAGTGTGAAACTAGATAAAACTATAAAATTGGAATGCGTAATAAAACCTAAACTTGTTTTGTTTGTTCTAAGGTTACGCAGTTAGCTCTCTGTGCCCTACGTAATCACAGCGGATATCGAAATTCGATTTTAGGGTTATAAGACCTCAGAGTTATTTCTGAATCACCGGGATACAACTATAAGTGTTATGGAAGTCGATACATGTTAAGAAGTTATTTTGCAAGAATAACACACGTATCATGTTTGCAAACACTGGAGTTACTGAAAGTGTTTTCAATCCCTATCAGTCTGTTAAATTATAATAAATGTGTTTCAGACTTAAATCGTTTTCATTCTAACTTATGTTTTACGTAACAGTGTTCATAACGCCCCCCTGTAACACATCGTAATATCTGCTTAGATGCCCCCCTCAAATTCATGGCATTATGTCATTTTTAAATGGTTCCTAATTAGTTGTATGATTTATGATCTGTTATCACTTTATGTCATTGTAACCAATCAATTTTATATTTAAAAAAAACACGTTACAAAAGCAGCATTCGTAAAAAAAACAAACTGCTACGTCACAGAAGTGACGTAACAAGAATGCACGCGTTATAAGATGTTGTAGTAACAATGTTGCGGTGACGAAACGCCTAGTAACTAAATCTCCGGGTCCCAAATTGAACAGATAATAGAAGTGCTCTCTCTCTCTCTGCAATTAAACGTGAAAGAAAACTAAACCCTCTAAGTTAAGGTTAATTTAGGACATACAATCAAAAGTTTGTTTCTTTGTTTTGAATTTCGAGCAAAGCTACACAAGGGCTATCTGCGCTAGCCGTCCCTAATTTAGCAGTGCAAGACTAGAGGAAAGGCAGCTAGTCATCACCACCCACCGCCAACTTTTGGGCTACTCTTTACCAATCAATAGTAGGATTGATCGTCGCATTATAAAGCCCCCACGGCTGAAAGGGCGAATATGTTTGGTGCGACGGGAATTCGAACCCGGGATCCTCAGGTTACGAGTTGAACGCCTTAACCCACCTGACCATGACGGGCCCCACAATTAAAAGCAACTAACGATAGGTAGGCGAAGTCTGCTAGTACCTCCAACGTTAAAAACAAGTAGTGTTCCCTTTGATACTTGCTAAAGATAGGATAGCCATAAACGCCTGGTACAACGTTGTTTCGAACTTGTGAGATGTTTATTATACAGCCAACACAACGTTTCGATCCTTTACTTAGGTCACCATCAAGCACATCAAACTAAAGAAAATATCTCAGAGCAGAAAAATTGCAAAATCAGAGAAGCAGGAAGAACAACAGAATCATGCAATAATATTGCTTATCTGGAAACAGTATCAACAGAGGAGAGGACGAAAATTAGAACTATTTAATTACAAAAAAAAATATTCTGTTTGTAAAGTTGTTTGTCAAAAGATCATTTTATGAAAAAAGTTGCTTTAGAACAAATTAAGTATATTAGAAGACTGCAGAGACTATTTTAAAGAGAGACTATTTGCTTTATGAACAGACTTTGTATAATTAACAGCTAAAGATTGGAATTAGTAATACGTACAATGAACTTCGGGAGACTTATCAGGTGCCCAGTTTATCATCTGTGATTTCTGATTGCCGAATGGGGTGAACTTATAACAACTTAACCTGATCTATGTGATGGTCCTCCGTGTTGGTGGATGCTGGAGGCAAAATGTAGTTTCATTTTTCAACATAGGTGGGGTTGTAGTCACTACACGTGAATTTATAAACAATTCAAGAGCTATTTGTTTGTTTATCTCAACGTTATTTTTGGGCTATCTGGGCTGTGTTTGTTTGGTTGTCTTTGAATTTCGGGCAAAGCTACAGTTCCTAATTGATAAATGTACAGTCTGATTGATCGTCCCTTATCTTGGATAACAAAGTGTCTCATAAACTTCAGTCTTTAACAAGAAACTTCTATTTTCAGGTAAACTGAACATCATTTTCAAACAGTCTTATTAAAACACCTTTATAAAACAAAGGGTCGTCTAACTTCGCTCGTGGTTTGTCATCCGCTGAGTCAATGTTAAGTATGGAAGCTTAAAAGGTTACAAATCGAGTTTTGATACTCCCGTTAGTCACAGCACAGATGGGCGCGGCATGGCCAGGTGGTTAGGGCGCTCGACTAGTAATCTGAAGGTCACGTGCTCGAATCCAATACTACTCCTCTGAACCGTGGGGGCATTATGATGTGACAATCAATCCCACTATTCGTTGGTAAAAGAGTAGCCCAAGAGTTGGCGGTGGGTGGTGATGACTAGCTGCCTTCCCTCTAGTCTTACACTGCTAAATTAGGGACGGCTAGCACAGATAGCCCTCAAGTAGCTTTGTGCGAAATTCCAAAACAAACAAACAAAACAAGCCTACACTCCCAAGTTAATGTTAATTAACACTGATTATACTCGCATACTTCACAACTGTTTTTTTCGTGCTTCTTGACGTAAAGATGTCAGTGTCACCTTTTTCATGCAATTCATCAAAAGTAATTTGATATTTTGGATTAAAGTTTACTTCTATGTTGTCTGTCCACGTTGGAAAAAGGGACCAGAAAACGTTATGACAAAAAGAACACAATGGTTATCGCTATTCTTATGTTGAACATAAGGAATTCTTACATAATAATTTGTTTACTTTACCATATAACTGACATCAATTAAAGATTTGCTGTAAGAGATGCTTTGGGGGTTAGATTTATAATCGCTTCACAATGACAGTACTCAGTGGTTTTGGCCAGTGTTGTAGACCTGACAAGCAGAAACAGAAAAGCAAAGGTTAAACAATACTCAAAAATCAAGTAAAAATTAAATAGAAATAAAAAACAATGGTCTTCAAAAAATTAAAACACAAGCAATCGCTGGACAGTGTGACCATTGGCAATAAAACTGTCCAATGTCAAAGGTAAGCTCTTGGAAAAGATATGGCTGAAATAGTGCTTCTACTGAGACCTGAGTGCTACGATATCACACAGGGTGGATCAGTCCAGCACAGGGCGGATCAGTCCAGCACATAGTGGATCAGTCCAACACAGGGCGGATCAGTCCAGCACATAGTGGATCAGTCCAACACAGGGCGGATCAGTCCAACACAGGGCGGATCAGTCCAGCACAGGGCGGATCAGTCCAACACAGGGCGGATCAGTCCAGCACAGGGCGGATCAGTCCAGCGTAGAAGAAAACAAAGAATAAGAAACTGTGATGACCGTACAACTTTGTGAAGACAAGTTCTTCCATCTTATCCTTACAGAAACTGGACGGCCAAAGAACAACAGAAAAGCTGATTTGGAAAAGTATATTACGAACTTGCTCACCCAAAAAAGACTGCCAATTGTCGCGAAGCCGTGCCTTGATTGGAGAGCTACAGTTCATGCAGGGAACAGACATGACTGTGGTAACGTCAGAGTAGATGGACTTAGCTTGTGGTAACGTCAGAGTAGATGGACTTAGCTATGGTGTCAACAAGTACGTTTAATGATTAGTTTTTATGTGATCCACAGCAAGATAAATAGCATACAGTTCGTATGTAAGTTTTTATATGATCCATAGCAAGATAAATAGCATACAGTTCGTATGTAAGTTTTTATGTGATCCATAGCAAGATAAATAGCATACAATTATGTAAGTTTTATGTGATCCATAGCAAGATAAATAGCATACAGTTCGTATGTAAGTTTTTTATGTGATCCACAGCAAGATAAATAGCATACAGTTCGTATGTGAGTTTTTATGTGATCCACAGCAAGATAAATAGCATACAGTTCGTATGTGAGCACAAAAATTGTAGATAAGGGCCAGTAAGTAACCAATAAACCACAAAAACTATGGTAGAGTTCACAGAGTCACCTAATTTCAAACCATTCATAAAAATGGGAACGGAAAAATGGTTCAAAATATGTTCAAGAAAGAGAAAATATTATTTTCCAGATCCACATAAAGTCCAGCGTCCGGAGTCTCTTGATGAATATATCCACCTCTGATTGTATGAAAACACTAAAGGTCTTGAGCATAGAGCATTGATCTGTTACCCAAGAGAGGACATGGAGGACGTTGAGCATTGTTGTATGCTTGAAAAGAAGCTGGTTAATGTTAGGAATAAACACAAGCTTATGGTCAAAGATAAGTACCAGAAACGTAGTCGCAGCCACCAAGGGAAGAACATCCCTATCCAGGTGGAGCTCTGAATTAGGATGCAAACCCTTCAGGCAGCAAAAATGTACATAAACGGTTTTAGAGGAAGATAAGGTGAAACTGTTTCTTGAGATGGACCACGAGAACAGTCTGAAACTGCTGCTCAATAAACCTCGTATTTGATGACTGACAAGACATCTAGAAGTCATCAGCATAGAGGCTATTAGCAAAGTATGAGGAAGTTGTTCAGTGATCTTAATAATGTGAAGTGTGATACTAAGTGCATAAGAGGTACTAAGTTTCTGTGTGGTGATACTAAGTGCATAAGAGGTTCTAAGTTTCTGTGTGGTGATACTAAGTGCATAAGAGGTTCTAAGTTTCTGTGTGGTGATACTAAGTGCATAAGAGGTTCTAAGTTTCTGTGTGGTGATACTAAGTGCATAAGAGGTTCTAAGTTTCTGTGTGGTGATACTAAGTGCATAAGAGGTTCTAAGTTTCTGTGTGGTGATACTAAGTGCATAAGAGGTTCTAAGTTTCTGTGTGGTGATACTAAGTGTATAAGAGGTTCTAAGTTTCTGTGTGGTGATACTAAGTGCATAAGAGGTTCTAAGTTTCTGTGTGAAGGAATGAGACAAGGTCGAACCCACATGAACTTGAAAATCCCTGCTGAGTAAAATGTTACAAAAAAAAATCGATTGAAACATGGATCAAGGATGTTCACCGTGGAGCACTGTTAATAAAATCAGCATTGTGTGGGCAAGAAAAAACTTTTTATTTGAGGAACCAAACAAGTCAAACATTAACTATCCTCTCCAAAATCTTACAGGGAAATATAGGCAAGGCAATAGAACGATAGTTAGAAGCATCTCATAATGACTATTATAAAGATATACTACAGACCAATCAATAGAAACTTTAATTTTGACCACCATAATGTATTATTATAGCCATAGGAATAATATACCCAAAATGAAAGGGAAATTACTCGTCCCGTGATTTTATGACCAAAAAAGCAGGGAAAGAGAGAGAAGTGTTGTAACTGTGAGAGAGTGGTGTTAGAAAGTCAGTCAGCTTGCTCCAATTTCCATAGTAGTACACGAGCTGGGCACCACTGGCTGCGACTGAACTTCCTTAAAATGATAAGAAAATGATCACTGCCTCGTGGGTCAAGAAAAGTGAAAAAAATGTAAAGGCAAGCAAACTGATAGATCAATAACAGTAAAAGATTGACTAATGATATAAAAATAAGTAAATAAAACAGTATTGAAGAGATAAAGATTGTGATCAGAGAGCTTTTGCTCCACAGAACGACCACTGTGTCAAATTAAAATCTGACAACAGGACACAAAAAGCTGGCAACTGTTCATTTAGAACATCCTGGTTTGATTGACCATAAATCTCTCCCGGTGACAAGTAAGGAGAACAAACAGTGACGGTATTGCTTACGGAAAAACACAGCTACAACCTCAGGGACATAACGAATGACACAGACATTGTGGGTTTATGCTGGTCAATCAGTAGTAATGAACTCTTCCATCACACAACGTGTTATTCTGGTATATGTAAAACTGCCAAAAGGTGACAGCATCAGCAGGTCTGAGAAATGTTTCCTGTAAGGAAAAACGCATTGGATGATAGGAATTGACTAAGGCCTTGATTTCATCCAGATTACAATGAAAACTCAACAGTTCCACTACAACAAAGTGATCATTCTTATTCAGAAGGAGAGGAACCTGGCTTGGGCCAAGTGGGTAGCCCTCGGTCAGATGGAGGAGGTTTCAGTGACTGAATAATAGTTCTGCACCTTGGGGTTGAAGGAGAAGAACCCAAGCAGTCACTGAATGTGACAGTGGTAAAAGATACAAGAGTAAATGTAGATCTGTCAACTTTTGCGTCCATGGAAGACAAAAATTTGTATTGTCGAAAAAAGACTCTGTGAGTGGCATAAAAAAATCTGTCTGCACTGTTAATCTAGCTGTGGAACAAAATTCGGCAGCATATGTCTGACGTAGAGAGGGGAAAAAACATTTGGACTTCAGGATAAGAGATGTTATGAACAGTGTGTAAGCATTGTACGTCTTTCTCCTCTACTTATTTAGGTAAGAATGAAAGTTTGAGGGGGGAGAACCACCACAACTGGCGCAGTGAGAGTTCAGTTCACACTTGTAGGTGTCATAGCTATTGCCACCATAATAGGTACACATCAGGGACCCACAATAAGATGTCTTAAAGTGTCCAAACGGCTAATAGTGGAGACATTTGAGAGAGCTAGGAATGTAGGACCACGTTTTGCAATTTAGAATATCTGCCTTGAGAGAAGTAAGTGGACCTGGTGATGTAACATTAAAACAAGAACCTAGGAAGGGTGGCACAATTCCGACTATAGAAAGGAAACACGTGACACAGGTGAAAATCCTTGACTAAAGAAACCAACATGAATCTCAGACTCAGGATGTTAAGTAAATCCATCGCAACAGTTCAGCATGGGATGAATTCAAAGTAGCATGGAGAGTAACCTCA
The DNA here is from genome assembly GCF_004210375.1 of Tachypleus tridentatus. Lineage (NCBI taxonomy): Eukaryota > Metazoa > Arthropoda > Merostomata > Xiphosura > Limulidae > Tachypleus > Tachypleus tridentatus. The sequence goes on along the minus strand of NC_134832.1, from coordinate 149,294,250 downwards.
ATAGGTATATTCTCGATGAACTTCGATTTCAAGAGTAGGCTGCAATATTGTGTTGTAGATGTTTCAATCAAGTTATCATCAGAACATAACTCCCTGGTTGACTTGGGAGATTCAACAATCCCTTACAACTCCCTCTGGGTGAAAAAGGGAGACATTTGCCCTAAATATTTGTCTTAAAGAGAATGAAAAAGTATTTAACGAGATGCTGAAACGACCGGAGACGGTGGTTGTAGAAAGGTGTTTTCCATACGTGGTCGCTTACCAATTAATATTTTAAAACGATTTTTTTGTTTTCAAGAATGGGGTTATCAATGCTAAATGGAGAATATTCAGTGCCTACTGACCTCTAAAAAAGAATCTCAAGTTGTGCTATGGACAGGTTATTATGCACGCAAAATATATTATTTAAGGTTAAAAGAAAGATTGAACTATTAGAAGCAAATTCGGTTTAAAGTGAGTGTAAATATGTGGACAGTTTGTAATTAAATCAACCTATGTTGGTAAAACTACGATTAATGGGGACAAACAGATCTGTGAATCTGAGGCAGTCCATATAGAGTGCTTGTGAGGAAGCCGATTGGTCAAATGTCTTTATACGTATTATCATTCAGAGTATTAGTTTTTGTGAGTTTTTATTTTTGTAATTGAATAAGTCTGTTTTCTCTTGAAGTCTTTCGATAGTTTAAAAAAATTGGTGGTGTTACTTATTACGTGTGTTACTTTGTAAGTGTAGTCTGCTTTATCTAAAATACTTTTACAGTTTCCTTCGTCTGGTTAAGTAATAGCAATATCGGAGTTTGATGTAAGTGTATCTATTGCTGTTTCTTCTTTGCAGATGTTCAAACGTTTCGGTCCAAAATTGTGGGAATTTGATCCCAAGAGAGCAACGTTGCTGATATGCGTTATAACATTATTGAAGTTGTTACAAGGTGGATAAACATAAGAAGTTCTGAGTTTTCTTAATATGAGCTCAAAAGAAGCCAGATAATCACGATTGCTAAGTTTTTCTGGCACCAAAAGAATATCTCAAGCCTCTGGATAAAACTTCTCTTTCTTTCTTTTTTGCTTGGCATGACAAGGTGATTGTGGTGCTCGACTCGCAATTTGAGGTCTTTCTTTCTTTTTTGCTTGGCATGGCAAGGTGATTGTGGTGCTCGACTCGCAATTTGAGGCACGGCATGGCAAGGTGATTGTGGTGCTGGACTCGTAATCTGAGGGTCGAGGATTTGAATCCCCGTCACTCCAAATATGTTCGCCCTTTCATCCATGGGAGTGTTATAATGTCACCGTCAATCCTACTATTCGTTGGTAAAAGAGTAGCCCAAGAGTTGGCGGTGGGTGGTGATGACTAGCTGCCTTTCTTCTAAATTAGGGATGATGTAGCTTTGCGCGAAAATTCGAAACAAACAAACAAACATTTTTTTTTCTAGTTCTCTTAGCTATGAATAAATTTATCCGAAAATATTAAACACTTTGTGTCTCTTTCTGATAATAACCACGAAGATATTGAACTAATCGGTTTCTAGAAGAGCACACTGTATGGGCTGCCTCAGAGTCACAGATATGATTGTCCCACTGATTCCATCATAAGTCAAACAAATAATGTCTCTCGATCGAAAAATGTCCAAAGTATCATCAACGCAGCTTTTATACAATATTGGTTTAAATCAGGCACTTGTTCAATCAAGATTATTCACTGTGCTTCAGATGAGTTATGGTGAAGACTCCATTAATTATATATAAATTAGTTTGTTGTTTTTTTAATACAAGGTAAATAATAATGATTTTGGCATTTTATTACATCACTGAAAATCTGTAATCACTTGATAAAGTCCTTTTAGGACAGAAAATGTAATTAACTGGTAAATTAGTGTTAAGCATCCTTTTTAACGAACGTTTAGTTACAAGCGAATTAATTAATATTTATCGACATGATGAAACACGCATTGTATGAGTCACGTCCGCTTCTTATGGCGGCCAAGAAACACGTTCTCTACTTCATGGTAAAAAGATTTAATTAATAATTATTAATTAATTAATTATCATCCACTATCCTTTTTTATGTCGATTTAATGATAAATGAATTAATCAACTAATTATAAACATTTTAATTAATTAGTGTTAAGATTTCGTTTCAGGACAATGTAATTGTAAATGAATTAGTGTTAAACATCATTTATAGGACAATTTGATCAATTAATTACCGACATGATGAGAGACGTATTGCGCGAATCATGGAACCCCTAACAACGCACCTCTTGGTGACAACTTTCCAAACTCTGTCCTTGTCATTTTGGATAATAGCACCCCTTCTCCCATCCCCTGAGGCGGATGCTATATTCTCTCCCTACCGTCTGGAGTGGGTTTAAGTAAATATGTAACGTTATTTTATGTAATTTTGAAAGAACCCAAAATTTGTTCTTCAAGGGGTTTGAAAATATTCAAATCTTCTAAACTTCTAAAAGTCTCCATTGGCAAATCTGGTTTTATATACAAAACATACTAGCACTAACGAAGCCAAACTTGCACACGAACTTACTTCGCACTGTGACCACTGTGATTCGAGGGATAGGTTAATTGCTAAGTCGTGGAATCCCATGTTGTATGTACAAAACAAAGAAAGATAAATCATTCACATGAGCGACTTTTTCCTTCCAAGTTAGAAACTCTGATAAACACAATAACTAAAAACAAAAGTAGATCTTAACAAAACGATTTTGTTTGTTTGTTTTGGAATTTCGCACAAAGCTAGTCGAGGGCTATCTGTACTAGCCGTCCCTAATTTAGCAGTGTAAGACTGGAGGGTAGGCAGCTCGTCATCACCACCTACCGCCAACTCTTGGGCTACTCTTTTACCAACGAATAGTGGGATTGACCGTCACATTATACACCCCCACGGCTGGGAGGGCGAGCATGTTTAGCGCGACGGATTACGAGTCGCACGCCTTACGCGCTAGGCCATGCCAGGCCTTAACAAAACGAATGACATGCAGTTTATTCTTCTAACACCACGTTATTTAACTTCCGGTGTTGTGTTAGATTTTATAAATATTGATGAATCATTGTACTTTGGGCAGAATGTTTTCTGCAGTAAAGTTAATTTCTAAAAGAGTTTATTATGCTAGTGTGAACTATCAGCACTTGTTTGCAATTTACAACTAAATGAAATGAAACGACACACAAACATTCTGAGGATAACAAATAAAGTAGGTTTTAAATTGACAGCACGAGGAAAGATGTTTTAAAGATTTTATTTACTTATTTCAATATCTTTGGCCATGTAAACTGTGATGACTGCTTTTGCTGATTTGTACATCTTCACAAATGTTTAGTACAATACAGTGTTGTAAGTTACCACAGAAGACAGAAGTTATACATCACAATGCGTATAAACTATTGTACTGTACAACACAACAATGTATGTTGTTGCACGATACGAAAGAATGGGTAAGGCCCGGCATAGCCAAGTGGGCTAAGGCATTCGACTCCCTGTCGCACCAAACATGCTCGCCCTTTCAGCCGTGGAGACGTTATAATGTGACGGTCAATCCCACTATTCGTTGGTAAAAGAGTAGCCCAAGAGTTGGCGGTGGGTGGTGATGACTAGCTGCCTTCCCTCTAGTCTTATACTGCTAAATTAGGGACGGCTAGCGCAGATAGGCCTTGTGTAGTTTTGCGCGGAATTCAAAAACAAAAGAAAGAATGGCGGAATCTGTGTTACAAAATAATGGTGTTATATAACACAAAATAATGTATTACTGAATGGTATTAGATTGGTCTCACTGGCAAATATCACAGTGGTTTGTTACTGTCAGTCGTCAGTGTTCTTGTTGACAGGTATTAAAATGTTATTACTGATATAATTTGTTTTGTTTTTTAACTGATAAATATTTTCGTTGTTTTTATTCAGTGAACACGCGAGGGAATTTCTACATTGTCTTCAGCACTTTTACGCGAGAGACTAGAATTGTGGATAGTCAACATAGAAACAATTTACAAACAAGAATTTGTCTCGGGTCAATGTTGGTAATATGTTTTTCATATTAGCTTTATTTATGTTTGAACGTTTTTGGTATTTATTCTAAAATATCCCTACTAGATTAGCGGTAATTACAGTGAGATTTACAGTAAGAAGCAGCACACATATAACCGATCGTGTAGCTTTTGTGCTGATGCAAACGCGTTTTAAGGTTAAGTCTTACAGATAATTACAATAATAAAAGAATAGTTTGCCTGATTTATTATGTCATAATTGATAGGACTATTTCTTACTGTACTTTTAAGCCTGTAAACAGTTGATTGGTGTCTATATTTGTGTCTGTATTTTGTGTCAATGTAAAACAAAAGACTGATTTAAAATTACAGCATTGCTACAACAAACTATTGTTCTTTCTTTACAAGGATTTTGTTCATATTAATATTACAGAATGTATTGTTCTGATATGATAATTATCTCTTTGGGATAGCAAACTTAATCTGTTATTTATCATAGTTTCAGTGTCTCTTTCAATTGCCCCCAGTGGCTCAGCGGTATGTCTGCGGACTTACAGCGCTAAAAACCGGGTTTCGATACCCGTGGTGGGCAGAGCACAGATAGCCCATTGCGTAGCTTTGTGCTTAATTCAAAACAACAACAACAACTCTCTCAATTTCTTTCCAACTTCCGTTTGTGTGGGATGTTACCATGGCAACTCTTTCGTCACGACTTTGGTAATAACATGTTTATCTCCACGAAACTAATTATACGCTTAAACCCGTTTCTTGAGAGGTCAGTAAGTCTGTCACCAAGCAGTGCGAACAAGCACCGTGTGTTAATAAGAAAGTAATTATGTGATAGCCAGTGGTTTTTCAGGACTACACTACGAAACTTCTTACCAAGGTAAGGTAGTAATAGAAGCCAAAAGCACTCACTTTATTGGCATATTTAAATCTGGATTTTAAGTCATTTCAACGTAAAACGTACAGTCTGGTAGCAAATTATGTACCTGTCAGATTTCAGAATACTGACTTGTTCATTTGTGTGTGTGTCACTGTAATGTGGGTCGGGTGGGTACTGGAAGTAGGTGTGGTCGGACTGTGAATCTGAGAATGCATGACTTGTGGTCCTTCTTCCCCTTCCAATAGTTCTACATACTTCGGGATCACGGGTGCATCATACAAGTAAAGGTGAAATACCATTAGTCAAACAGACAAGAGTGATCCAATATTTTGAAGTGGTTGCTATCGACTAGCTTTTTTCCTGTTAGTCAAGCAATTTCAAATTGAGGACAAAGCTACACGAATAACTGTCTTCACCTGTCTGTCCTATGTGTTTAAACAAACACTTTATAAGGAAGGTTAATTTTATTTTTACTACTGTATTGAACAATCGCTAGGACAAATACAGTCTCGTGTACACATGACAGAACGATAGGACTTTGGTACTAATTACAAAGAGAGTGGGAGTAGAGAACACTAACTATGAAAGTAGGGCCCACACAATGTACTTTGTCAAGATTAACATCCATTCACATACCTTAGATGTTAAATGGGGCCAGAACTAAAGGTAGTGTTGTTAAGTAAGCTTTAATACTTTAATTTAAATAATTGTTTGCTAGAGAGTATACGACGCATTATTTAAAAAGTTCTTGAATGTTAAAGTCTCTGTAGAATCCATAAATTTCATATAGTTAGACAATGAGAGTTATTGCATCTATTACTAATATTACAGAAGTGAGTTTTGTACTTATGAGTTATTCGTACGTTATTTTAGGAGTTTCTATTTGAACGTTATTTGACGTCAAGCCTACAAGTAAGTGTAACCTGTAACAAACGTTATTCACTTAGGGAAGAAATAAGTTAATGTGTTACCTGAATCGGATTTTGAATTATTTTAACTAAGTAATAAAAAAACACCCTGTGACAAAACGCGATAAAGCATTGGTGTCAGAAGTGGGATTATTTTGGAGAAATAAAGTTTTATTTTGACTTTGCTTCAGCTTTAAAGATGACAGCAAGGCACAATGCGAGATTGTCAACGTGCTAGAGGTAATGAAACAGTAGAAAAATAAAACGGATAAGAAGACAGAGTGTTAAAAGAACATTAAAAAGAGATAGACAGGAAATTAGAAGAACAAACAGTAAGAGGTAGAAAATTAAAAGAACAAAACGAATTCACGGAATATTAAAATCAGAGTCTCACACCAAAATGAAGTATCCAGAGAAATCTTCCAGAGCAAAGTAAGTAAGGGAAGAACATTAGCAGAAGTTGAAGAAGGTATGAAAAGACTTGCCCAGCTATTTTACTCAGGCGTTCTTCTTTATGTCATGGATTCGTTAGCACGACCAATTTATGGATACCATAAAAAAAAGATGATATGATAATTAGGCTGTGGTAAAGAAGGTGTAGATCTTTAGAGAAACTCTGTAGTTAGTGATGCAACTGGAGCTAGTTAGAAACATCATCTCCATCCCCACCCTCTAATGATAACGTAGAAGAAGTGAAAGTGTTAAGCAGACAGCTAGCTACATGGAAGGAGAAAACAGACCACATAAAACAGATGTTTCAAGTATAACTTATGGAGTTCGTTCAAGAGGATATTAGCAAAAATGAACTGTTATAATTGCATGAAATAAGGACATTAAAAACTATAATGTAAGGACTTGCAGTTGGTATTAAGGCTGAGGAAAAACAAAAAGGTATCAAAAATACTAGGACTAGCTGGATTTATGGGATGAAGTTCAGCTACATATACCTCAGATGAGGAAAGAGGCTTATTGTATGATGATATTGTTCATAAGTTTATGGTCTTATTGATGGAAAATGTTGCAGTGCCCTAATTGACACTAGTTCTATAACTACAACTGTTTGTTATATATAAATGGAAAATTGGCTGCAGAGATAAAGAAGGAAGAGGAGTTTATGTGAAGAGCTGGTGGTCATAAAGTTTCATCAAAATTGAATCTACCTTGGAAGAGGAGTTTATGTGAAGAGCAGGTGGTCATAAAGTTTTATAAGAATTGAATCTACCTTGGAAGAGGAGTTTATGTGAAGAGCAGGTGGTCATAAAGTTTCATCAAAATTGAATCTACCTTGGAAGAGGAGTTTATGTGAAGAGCAGGTGGTCATAAAGTTTTATAAGAATTGAATCTACCTTGGAAGAGGAGTTTATGTGAAGAGCAGGTGGTCATAAAGTTTTATAAGAATTGAATCTACCTTGGAAGAGGAGTTTATGTGAAGAGCAGGTGGTCATAAAGTTTTATAAGAATTGAATCTACCTTGGAAGAGGAGTTTATGTGAAGAGCAGGTGGTCATAAAGTTTTATAAAAATTGAATCTACCTTGGAAGAGGAGTTTATGTGAAGAGCAGGTGGTCATAAAGTTTTATAAAAATTGAATCTACCTTGGAAGAGGAGTTTATGTGAAGAGCAGGTGGTCATAAAGTTTTATAAGAATTGTATCTACCTTGGAAGAGGAGTTTATGTGAAGAGCAGGTGGTCATAAAGTTTTATAAAAATTGAATCTACCTTGGAAGAGGAGTTTATGTGAAGAGCAGGTGGTCATAAAGTTTTATAAAATTGAATCTACCTTGGAAGAGGAGTTTATGTGAAGAGCAGGTGGTCATAAAGTTTTATAAGAATTGAATCTACCTTGGAAGAGGAGTGAGTTTATTTGAAGAGCAGGTGGTCATAAAGTTTCATCAAAATTGAATCTACCTTGGAAGAGGAGTTTATGTGAAGAGCAGGTGGTCATAAAGTTTCATCAAAATTGAATCTACCTTGGAAGATGAGTTTATGTGAAGAGCAGGTGGTCATAAAGTTTTATAAGAATTGAATCTACCTTGGAAGAGGAGTTTATGTGAAGAGCAGGTGGTCATAAAGTTTTATAAGAATTGAATCTACCTTGGAAGAGGAGTTTATGTGAAGAGCAGGTGGTCATAAAGTTTTATAAGAATTGAATCTACCTTGGAAGAGGAGTTTATGTGAAGAGCAGGTGGTCATAAAGTTTTATAAGAATTGAATCTACCTTGGAAGAGGAGTTTATGTGAAGAGCTGGTGGTCATAAAGTTTTATAAGAATTGAATCTACCTTGGAAGAGGAGTTTATGTGAAGAGCAGGTGGTCATAAAGTTTTATAAGAATTGTATCTACCTTGGAAGAGGAGTTTATGTGAAGAGCAGGTGGTCATAAAGTTTTATAAGAATTGAATCTACCTTGGAAGAGGAGTTTATGTGAAGAGCTGGTGGTCATAAAGTTTTATAAGAATTGAATCTACCTTGGAAGAGGAGTTTATGTGAAGAGCAGGTGGTCATAAAGTTTTATAAGAATTGTATCTACCTTGGAAGAGGAGTTTATGTGAAGAGCAGGTGGTCATAAAGTTTTATAAGAATTGAATCTACCTTGGAAGAGGAGTTTATGTGAAGAGCTGGTGGTCATAAAGTTTTATAAGAATTGAATCTACCTTGGAAGAGGAGTTTATGTGAAGAGCTGGTGGTCATAAAGTTTTATAAGAATTGAATCTACCTTGGAAGAGGAGTTTATGTGAAGAGCAGGTGGTCATAAAGTTTTATAAGAATTGAATCTACCTTGGAAGAGGAGTTTATGTGAAGAGCTGGTGGTCATAAAGTTTTATAAGAATTGAATCTACCTTGGAAGAGGAGTTTATGTGAAGAGCAGGTGGTCATAAAGTTTTATAAGAATTGAATCTACCTTGGAAGAGGAGTTTATGTGAAGAGCAGGTGGTCATAAAGTTTCATCAAAATTGAATCTACCTTGGAAGAGGAGTTTATGTGAAGAGCAGGTGGTCATAAAGTTTCATCAAAATCGAATCTACCTTTTTGTGTAAAGTTTCTGTGTACCTCGTGATGTGTTGATAATTGACATTGAGAAAGAGTGCATATTTGGAATTGATTTCATGTACATACATGGATGTGAGGTTATGCTAGCTGCAGATCTCACCCTGTGACCAGTGAATCCCAGGTTGACTTTCCACTAGAAATAGTAAAGGTAATCTTTACATCACCGAGAAATAAGATTCTCATGTCAAGTGTTATAAGTAATAGTTCTTCATCAAATGAGTTACGCAACTATACAATCCAGCATATCCTACGACAGAGCATTTTGAGTTACCTCCGTTCCTAAAAGTTGCATGTACACTTACAATTTTTATTTGGAACTTGTTATTGGGCAGACGATTACAAGTCCATGTTGATTTGACACTTTGCTATTCTTTTTCACAGGAACTTCAAGTTGCTCAGGGCTGTGTCTTCAGTGTCACACTATTACTACACAACTTCTTTCTACTGTTGCAAATGAGGTCTATTGAGCACCAATTTTAGACAAGTCCTCACTCGCTTGTTGAAGTGTACCACACTAAACGGATTTTATTTTACTTTCTCCAAAACCGTTTGCATGCACTTTTACCACTAACAAGGTATACACCTTGATCCTGAACTCTGTGTAGTTGATGATGTTCTTCTCCTGGTCCCTGAGATAGAGTTCATGGGTCTTATCTTTTACTGTAAGTTTACTTTCATTACTCACATCAAGCAGCTATACATCAAGTGTACAAGGGCACTGAACATCCTCTGCGTCCTATTTTCCACCTCTTGAGAAGCAGGTTGATGTTCTATGCTGAAGATCTCATTTAATCTAAACTGGACTATGGATCTCTGGTCTTTGGTTCTGCTAGGACCTCGGCCTTGAAGAGGCTGAACCCCATTCACCATCTGGGGCTTCGGCACTGCACAGAGGCCTACTGCACTTCCTCAGTCCAGATATTGTACACTAAGTCCTAGAAACCTCTTCTTAACCTATGCTGCTTGCAACTTTCTTTGTCATATGCTTCTAAACTTCAATTCTTACCACAAAATCTTACATGTGGTTGTGTCTTCCATTCTCAGTAACCTATGCTTCTTCAAAATAGACGGTCTGCCATTCTTTCTTTTGGCTTTTGTGTTCACGTACAGCTGGCTGAATTGGATATGTCCTTGGACGACATTGCTGTTTTGACTGATCAGTCCATCCCACTGCGGCTTATTACCATCTCCACCTCTGATCATCCTATGAGTCATCTGAAGTAAAGTGAATATTCCCGATTGGTAGTACCGTCCTCTGTTGAATGGTTATTTTCTTTTATCTGGGACTGATCCACCAATGTGTGGCCTTTAAGACCCTCAAGTCACAGTAGCCCACATTTTACTGTCTTGCCGTCGTTGCTACTCTGAGCAATGGGACCATTTTAGACACGTGTTTTCTTAAGTGTTTAGCTCTGGCATTCGATGGTGTCAACGGTTATGGTGACACTGTCCAAATTTATTTAGTTGTAAATTATACGAGCCATTAGCCTCTTGAATTCTATTTAAATCTTTTATCTGAATTTTGGATATTGTTTAGTTTTAACTCGATTTATTTTTACATTTTATAACAATTTTACTTTACGACCAATAAACGCCAACCAACCAACAATGATCCTCTGGGATTAGTTTCACAGGAATATTGGGCTCCTCAGTTGGTTTACTTTTCAAAGGACAATTCTTCTCTGAAGTTACCCATTCTGATATAAACTTATTTTCAAAAAATTATCATGGGGACGATTTTTGGTTTGAAAGGGCAAGGAGACCAGTCAAAAACAACTTCTTACCAACTCAGTGAAGAAAAAACGGTATCAATGGGGTCTAAAATACAAGAACTGGATGCAAGAACAATGGAGGAAGGTGTTATTCAGTGGCGAGACTCATTTCTTCGTACGGGGTCAAAGTCTGCATGTTCGCAGATCTCCAGGTGAGAAACTTTGAGAATCTCACATCAATCAGTTCGTAAAACATCCCTTGAATAAAATGTTTTGGGGTTTTTTCAGCTACTATGGCGTCGGTGGCTTACATATTGTAGAAGGTATGATGCGAGGACCACAGTATATCAAAGTTTTGCTGAGAAGAGTCGTTCCAGGATTGAAAAAGAGATTTCCAGATGGATCTGGCACTTTTCAGGAAGATCTGGCTCCGTGCCACACATCGAAACTTGTGAAGAATTTTATGACTACAACGCAGATAAAGGTGCTGGACTAATTTGAAATTTCTTCGGACTTAAATCCTATTGAAAATCTTTGGGCGATTTGTAAAGACTTCGGGGAACAGACTGTACTACGAGAGATAAGCTAATTGAGGCCCTAATTGAGGTGTGGTACCGCGATCCAAAAATTAGTAAGGATTGCAGTCAACTCGTGGACTCGATGCCAAAGCGGATTAATGATCTTCTGAAAAATAAAGGCGGTCATATCATGTATTAATTTGTGAGTAAGTTTCGGATTCTCAGAAATAAAACGCAAAAAATTCAAAAAATCGTAATTTTCCGTCTTGTTTCCGTTAATTTGCACAAGGGTGTAAACAGCATTTGCTAATTGGTTTAAAAGTGTGTGGTTGAATCTCTTCGCCATACTATTAAACAATGGATGAAAGGCTGTTGTCCTGTTCGTTTCTTATCTGACACATTTCCACAAATAAGGCTGCTTGAAAATTTCACCTTTGATCTGATTAAAGTTTTATAAGCACACTAAATTTTAAAACGAATTCGTTGACCATTTTCTTTGCTAGAGTTTTCTGCTTCTTTTTTTGGAAACAGCATATGCTTCTAACCATTTAGCGAAACAGTTCATCACAACCATAATATATTTATTCCAAAGAACCAAACACGTCAACAACAACTTTCTCAAATTATGTTCCAACATAGTATTTCTGTAGCTGCTGCAACTGCTTTTTTCACAAAATGTTATCACTGACAACATAGTTAATATATCTAACATCAGTTAAATACACACTCTGGGAACTTAAACTGATATCAGTACGTCTTTACTTTTCTCCACTGTTTCTTGATACCTAAGTATTCAGCTGTTAGAAACTTCTGGAGATAACTGAATGCTGCACAACGTATACATTGTAGAAGCAGTAGCTGTAGTCGTTGTTTTTGCCCATTGGTATCTTTCCATTTCTTAAATAACAAGCTCACTTGTAAGCATAACGAATAAAACTGTCTTTGGGCTATATGGAGTAACTGTTTTCCACGAAGATTTGTCTTAAATATCATTGATTCACTGAATAATTGGTTTTAAACTCAAATATTTTCGTAAAATTTACGTCCTTCATTAAAACACGCTATACAAGTTTACCTGTTTGCTTGTTGTTAAGCACAGAGCTATATAATGGGTTATCTGTACTGTGCCCTACACTAGTGTCAAAACCTAATTTTTATTATTATAAACCTTCAGATTTACCACTGAGCCACTGGGGAACTAGTCTTTAAGATAAAATATCAGTTTTTTTATAATTCTGTCAAGGGTTATGTACAATGTTAAGGTTTCTGACATCATTTTGCTATTTTACCTTCTGAATTGTGAACATTCACCACCTAGTTCAACATTCCATGAATGTCCTTTTAGTGTAAACGTTTTCTATATAGTTGATAACAGAAAAAAAATCGAACAACGGCTCCTTCTCTATTATGCAGTATCTCCTTTATGCAATATTCATTGTTTTGCTGTATCAATATGATCTTTTTGATGCTGTACTTGTGGTAACATTTTTCATAATTCAAAATCATAAACATCTGTATCTAAAATCAGTGAAATTCCTAGATTTCGGTATGCTAATACGGGAGTAATGGTTAATTCTTTTTTCCAGTGATTAAATGCTTGTTCATAATCAGTTGTTGAACAAAACATATTTGGTTCCTCAAGTAACTTGTGTAGAGAACGAGCTATTACAGAGAGTGATTTTTACAAAATTACGTTAGTACGAGGACAGTCCCAAAACTCATTTTACCTCAAACAACAAATGTTTACCAATCCTGAACAGATGTATCTGTAGGCACTTCCTCCTACTCTGTCAATTACCTGTTCAAGAAACTCACCTGTTGATCAAGTAACCTACACTTTTTTAAAATGGACTACGATTAAGGTTTCCTTCTTTCAACCAGTATCATAGGTCTTCCTTCTGTGATTTGTGATTACGTCGTCTAAGTAGATGAGCACAACATTCCAGGATTGTTCAGAAACATCACACTCTATTGGTTGTTTAAATATAACGTGTGCATTATATAATCCTAATGGTAACACAACAAAGTGTTACAATTAAGTTCTTACAGTAAAGTTTGTCTTCTCCCTAATAGTTTCGTCAAATTTCACTTTCTAATATCCACTCTTAATGCCCAATGTTGGAAATCATTTTAATCCAGACAGATTTGTTTGTTTTGACTGTTTGCTCTGTTCACTGATTTTAGCCCCAGATTTCAACGTTGTAGATCCATAAATTTACCAATTACCTGCTGCAAGACAATCCAGAATACAGTCAATTTTTGGCTGTGAATTAGTAGAAATCATTTTTGTTAGTCCATTCACCTTCTGGTAGTCCACATAGAATCTTATGCGTCTATTCCTCTTCTTCTTCAGAATTATAATAGGTAAAACCCAAGAACAAATAGTCCATTATATCACGTCTTGTTCTTTCATAACTTCTATCTTTTTTGGAAACGTCAATCAGTTTTACAAGTGAGAATTGGCTGGCTAACTAAAGTATTTAGTCTGTATCTCCAGTATCAATATTGTGAGATCTATTATTTTTTTACCTAAATCATGAGGTAAACTGTGGTGTATTTCAGGGGTGAGACTTGCATGTCTTTGGTAATATAAAATTGTAAATGAAGTGATGAATTATTATTTCGTGATAATTTAACACCAGACTTCCTATGTCTTACCTCAAAGGTAGCTATTTCTTTTACTCTTTAATGGGGAAGTGCTACCTCTGCATCTTCACACCTTGCAATGCCCTATCCAAATGCGACTTGAATTTTATGGTTTTTTAGATTCATAGACCCGATGATAACATATTTATTCTACAGAGTTCCTCAAATCATTAGTCCCTTAAAATTGAGTTTTTGGTTTATTCCATCACAATAACTAAATGTAAATTTATTCCTAAAAATCTGTTATATAAATATTTTACTTCTAAGTAGTATAATAATTACCTTTCTTGTTATAACTACAAATTCAACTTGTGGTACTGTAGTTATTTTGTATTGTACATAGACTGCAAAGTTGTTTGAAATTAGCCTAATGTCTCCACATGAAGTAATTTTCCAATATGAACTCGACCTTTATTTAATTACACACATACATTATGTTGTTTAGAGAAGTTTCATCTTGCAATTGCTGTTTACATCAATCCATCTTTTTTTATTCAAATCTGTAGGCAATTTCTCGTGTTTTTTTACCACATAGAGTCGTAAAATTACAGTCTTTTCTCATTTGAAACAGATGGAGTAGTCTCAACTAACTTTTGACCTAGCTTATTCCAGTTTCTACAGTGCTCTCTGTAGTTCCTTCAATTTCGTTGCATTCTGAGATAGAGGCTTAATAACTTCTATTGATTTCCCTCAGATTCAGCTGTAAAACTATGTTTCCCTCATTTATGACAGTGCCTTTTCTTAAATTCTTTAAAAGGAGTTTTTGTTCCTTACAGTTGTCTACAGTTTCGATCGATGTGTTATTTCAAGTTACACGTGAAACATCTTTTTTCTTATGGCTTATTTCATACATTTTGTGTGACAAATTGTCTTAACTTATACTTTCAGAATTTTAGATTACTGATTCAACGCTACTTGATCTGATGATCCAGTAAATTCTAGATTGTATTTTTAATGGTTTATCTGTAACTTTGATTGATGCAAATCTTATCACTAACTGGAGAGCTTCCTTGAAACATGTATGACTACTTTTCTTCAGCTTACTTCTCATATCCTCGTCTGTTGTGGCATCTATAAATTGATAATCAGCCAACAAATCCATAATTTTACGTGGGTATATGGGTAAGATGAGTAGACAAGCTTTTCTAAATCTTCTGCAAGTTTAGCTAAAGTATTTTCTTTCCTTACGTACCCTGTTCCATAACTTTACCTTCTTTTCTGATGTCTCTTTAAGCCTGTTGGTTAAAGTAGTCATAACTACGTCATAATTTTTACAGATCTCAGCTAGTAAGTTGCTTAATCATGTTATAATGGAACTCTTGCTTATATGATACTGGAAAAACGTTTATATTACTCGATTTGCAACCCCAACTTCGCGAAATTTTATCCTGTGTAAATGTACAGTTGCAATAGGGTTCACGACTTTTGTGTTTCGTCTCCGTTTACCGTCAAGGAGTACTTTACTTTTCTCTATCTTAGGGTGCAGATGTGACATTATGAATATGTCACACGCGGATCTATTGCACTGGAGCCATCTATATAAATATAATAGTTCTGTCTGATGTATGTCTATGAAAATACTTCAAAGGTTGTAGATGGATCTTCACTAAAATAGGTGTGAAGAATCATTAGATTCATAGGAAAATGTACATAAATTTTCAGTTTTGAACTTTGCGGTTTTTGCGAGTGTTTTTGCTGAGATTTTATTTTAATCACTACTGCGCCCCTCTTGATGGATATTCACCAAATTTGACATGAAGGTTTGTTGGGCCCGTGAGAAGATACGTGCAAAATTTACGGTTTTACATTTCGTGTTTTGCTGTTTTTATGGACGTTCTATTGTTGTTTTTTAAAATCATGTATGAAGAAAACAACTTTTCATGTCCGATGCTAACCTTTCATAAATCAATAATTTACACAACTTCCGTCCAGATGATGGGTACCCCAGCTAGCGTTATTAGAGCTGATCCTTTTAAAAGGGCTGCGAGATGAATATTTTCCTGTTTACTGTTTCACCTGTTCACTCGTTTATGCTTCCTGTGGTACTTTTCCATTACAGTCTGTTGGCTTCTTGATTAAGCAATGTTGTTGAACTAGCCATCTAGATTCTGGAACTTTATTCAGTATTATCATGGTTGAAGAAGGCGAAGAAGTTCTTGCTGTTATAGATGACACAGTAGTAGTGGTGACAGGTATAAGCTAGAGAGTTCACTTATTTAATCGCCCCAGTGGCTCAGGGATATGTCTACGGACTTACAACGCTAAAATCTGGGTTTCAATACTCGTGGTGGGCAGAGCACAGATAGCCCATTGTGTAGCTTTGTGCTTAATTCAAAACAACAACAACTTATTCAATATCTTATGATAAATAACGTTCCACCTTCTAACCCTTTAGTAGATGCAGAAAGAGATACGGCTGGCTGGATCTTTGCACGTACCAATTCCAAATGATTTATTCTGTCACTGATATCTTTTTGTATTTCAGTTTTGTCATCATAGGCTTTCAGTAATCCATTGATATCTTTTTTGTACTTTTTAAACTTGTTTTAGTCATTCTGTATGTCCCTAATAATTCTGTGATTGTCTTCATTGAGGTTTGTTTTAACCTTTCATCATTCATGGGAAGTATTGCTTCATTATCGCACAAGGTATAAATGTACATGTGGAGTTAATAATACACAAGGGTCAATTCTTCTGCAATGTGGAGTTAATAATACACAAGGGTCAATTCTTCTGCAATGTGGAGTTAATAATACACAAGGGTTAATTCTTCTGCAATGTGGAGTTAATAATACACAAGGGTCAATTCTTCTGCAATGTGGAGTTAATAATACACAAGGGTTAATTCTTCTGCAATGTGGAGTTAATAATACACAAGGGTTCTTCTGCAATGTGGAGTTAATAATACACAAGGGTTAATTCTTCTGCAATGTGGAGTTAATAATACACAAGGGTTAATTCTTCTGTAATGTGGAGTTAATAATACACAAGGGTTAATTCTTCTGCAATGTGGAGTTAATAATACACAAGGGTTAATTCTTCTGCAATGTGGAGTTAATAATACACAAGGGTTAATTCTTCTGCAATGTGGAGTTAATAATACACAAGGGTCAATTCTTCTGCAATGTGGAGTTAATAATACACAAGGGTCAATTCTTCTGCAATGTTACGTCTATTTTTCTCAATCTTCTCTTAAATTATTTTAATTTATTTTTTCGTCTTCATTCAGTTTTCTACCTCTTTTTTTTCTTTCTTTCTTCACTTCCGTTGCACTGTTTCATCAGTTCCAATAAACTTTCCATCTAGCTTCGCATTGTCATCATTAAAGTCACAATTTGTGTCTCAGAACGGCTGGTGTTAACACCTATATTGATAAGGAGAGAACAACGTTTCGATCTTCCTAGGCCATCTTCAGGTTCTTCTTAATTTTACTTCTGACACTTGTGTTTAACGTGTTCTATGAAACTAGTGTTTCAGTAGTAGTTGTGGGCACAGCGCTGATAACCCATCGTAAAGCTTTATGCTTAAAATCAAAACAAATAGACTAACATCCAAATTAAAACATAAATTCCTCTATTTCAAAACTGCCCCCCAGTGGCTCAGCGGTATGTCTGCGGATTTACAACGCTAGAAACCGGGTTTCGATACCCGTGGTGGGTAGAGCACAGATAGCCTATTGTGTAGCTTTGTGCTTAATTCAAAACAACTATTTCAAAACTACAAACCTTCATTTGCATAAATCACATGCTTATTTCTCGTGTTAACGTCGCCTATTAGAGAGTAAACTGAAATTTAAACTGAAAAAATAGATTAGCTTTCAACACGAATAAACGAAATATTAACTAAAATTTAACGTATCATGGATCGACCACAACCATTTGCTAAACCTAATTAATAACATTAACACCAAAACTGAAACCTACTTGGAACACAAGCAAAACTTTAAACTGAATAAATTGAATTACGTATAAAAATATTAACAGTACAGATCCTAATAAGGTGATTTTTAACATCAGCAATGTTGTACTTGTTGACCACTGTAAATTTTCCCTAGCCGAGGGCCTAAAGTTTTGCGCACCCTCTCCTGAACTTAAATCCATTGATTACCTGTTCATTTTTATTACACTTTAATATCTCAACCTATTACAAAGAGGAATTATCCTTTTAAAACAAAATCAGCCTCGGGAATGTCGTTTTATCATTTTAAAACTTCAATTCCCACCAATCCTGTTCCACCATTATCCACGAATAATATACTGCTTTAAAACACCGACGTGATGAAGGTACAGGTGTTGTTATCCTTAGTAAACCGAATTACGCCAGCTTTTCAGTTCTGAAAGCGTATTATTTACTCCTATAAGTGCCAAGATCGTGTATAAATACGCGTGTGGTAACTGTACTGCCACTGACGTTATTATGCGCCAATTACACCTGCGCAAATACGGGAATATCAAAGAGAATTGGTAAACAATTAGTAGATCCACCAGCCTCCACAATTGTCACACATGATAAAAACACCAACCACCCGTCTTGATCAACAATTTCAAAGCCCTCTCATCTGGATTACCTGGTGTTGAACTTTAATTAAAGAAAGTTTATCTATTATAAATGAGTTCTCAACTTTGCATAACACCACGACTTCGCTACAATTAAGTCTGTTTTGAACAAATTGTATAGTAATGTTATTTTTTCAAGCACACTTTCTGAGCTCATAGTTCCATTATCTCTTGATCGATTTGAGATCTAATCACAGTTTTGGACTCAGGAGGTCAAATCCTTTTGATTCATATAAGTAACCAGATCTCACAGCTTAATTTTTCAAATCCCGCTTAAAAGAATTTGAGTGTGAGGGTAAGCTGGTAAAGATCCTGCTGAGTAATAAAATCAAAACGGATGCACGCGCGTCTCCCGCTTCCTTCGTATTACTGACGCACATAAAAATAGATAACAAAACGAAAAAATTCTCATGGATTAATTTCCTCTAATACTGCTTTAGAGAATTTTTATAATCTGAGGGTCGTGGGTTCGAATTCTCTTTCCACCAAACATGCTCGCCTTTTCAGCCGTGGAGGCGTTATAATGTAACAAAGGAGTACCCCAAGAGTTGGCGGTTGGTTGTGATGATTAGAAGCCTTTTCTTTAGTGTTACACTGCTAAATTAGGGACAGCTAGCGGAGATAGCCCACACGTAGCGTTGTGCGGAATTCAAACCAAACCTGACTCTGTATACTAAATTAACGAAAAACTCAAACACTAATTCTGTATATTGTACAAACACTAAAACATTGACTGTATACGGTAATAATCCAAACTGGCCCTCTATACTTTACTAAACCAAAAAACTCAAACACTAGCTTAATATGGCTTCTAACATTTCCTTATGCATGTTACGAGTGTAACAGTCAGTTCCAACATTTATTTATATTAGTTGTTTACAAGAAGAGAGGTTTCAACATTGCCATAGTATTGAAATAAGTGTGGCTCCTGGACATTACATTTACAACATTCGATATTACATGTTTCTTGTGCAAAGATGACTTCTCAATCGTTTTACGTGTCATAAATACTCAGTACTCTATTCCGAACGCTTACCACTAAATGGCTTGAGCTATGCCTACATGTAATATGGAGAGCTATGACTGTCACGCCTGCCACTTCTTTTTTAAAAGAATTAGTAACGAGAGCTATTTTCGCATATCAACATTTCTATGAATCATTCTTCAAAAAATATCTTATGTCTGAAACTCCTGTGATATTGGTGCACACGCAAAACCTATGTATTCAAATATTTACAAGAAATACCAAGAGAGAATCCTCAATAGCCGCGGCACTTTTGTTTGAGTAGGATTAAAGTAAATTAATCTGAGGCTTTTTCCCCCGTTTTTATTAGCTATGGTTTTTATAGTCCTCTTCAGGAGACGAACCACAGTACGTGAATCTACCAGTTCTATTTATATATCATTTATAACCGTTTCAACTATAAAAAAAAAATCTAGACTTGCCACCCGTCCTTCCTTGTGCACTGTTGTTCTGAGAATGTATTACAACTCTAATGGGGTGGGTTTGTGATCGATGTCTTATCGGCCAATGAAAACTCCACACATTGTTGATATACAGGTACATTGTAAGAATGGAGTCGCTTGTCAGTTATCTACATACGAAGACCACCTTCCGAAGTTCGTTTATTAAAGGCATGTGAAACAGTAACCTATCTCACAATAATCGTGACTTCACGTAAGTGTAATTTGAATAAGACACTGAAAAGCTAACTTAATTCGAGAACCACTAGTTCGATTAACTTTTTTGACCGGTGTGAGCTGTTGTAAAAAATTGAACAGTTTAATTTCTTGGAATCCATACGTATTGTTTGATGTTAACTTTGTATAGTTAGACTTGGTAAGAGAGTTTCGAATTGGTTCTCCTGTGTATTACTTGCCCGTATATGAAAACAATATACATTCGCATACATGGCATGTTAGGCGTTATATTTGTAGACTTAGAACTTGGGATGGATTTAGTATTATATATTTACTTTAATATCTATGTTTAGATCAGTTTAATATATATTTAGAAATGCGTTTAACTTATAATATTAAATGTGTATTGCAAAAGTCCCTCCTATTTTCTAAATTTATAGAAGATTCTCGAGTGTAAGAATCAACAATATATGTATTACGTTGTTGCCAACTGAGTTTTCGAAAATCTCGCTACAAAAGGTAGCCATCCCAACACGCGGAGAGACAGTTTAATATTGTTGGTCTACCACAGTCAGTGTACTATAAACCCCGAAAGCTATAATTGTGATAAACGCTTATTAATCGGAAAACTACAGATATTTGACCAGGAACGCTTATAAATTTCGAACATTACAAATTGTTTAACTTCAGAGAATTAAACTCGGATGTTGGTATTTCTACACGGACATTAAATAATTTATTTGGTGAAAAACTTGTATGGGCTCATTGAAGCAGATAGCTAGCTTCCCAGTCAAGTGAATTGTACCTGTGTATCGAGGTGAAATTAATTCGCTCGTCGTGAACCGTCAGTTCCAAACAAGATAGAAGACTCAGCATTGTTTATAAGTTTGTAAAAGCTTGTGATTATGAATTATTATTTGTAATAACCATTACTGTAAATTTTATTGCTGTTTGTATATCAAAATATATTTGTGTTAGGAAAGAAAATTGTGTGTGTCAATATTGTTGGCAAATAGCATAAATTTCATACATATCGATATTCAATTAACTTTTAAGTTCAAATTAAAGTTTCCGGCTGTTTAAGATCGTAATACGATAACATATGTAACATAATATATTAGAGACTCGTCCTAATGTTTAAGACCGTAATACGTTAACATATGTAACATAATATATCGGAGACTCGTCCTAAATAAATTATAATGCGTAACGAACGCTATAATTCGGGGTTCAATACCCATGGTGAGCAATGCACAGATAGCCTATCGTGTTGCTTTGTGCTTAACTTCAAGCAAGCAAACAAACATACAAGCCGGCGTAGAATGATTATAATTATACTTGTCATAAGACATTAGTATTAGACGTTGTTATATTTTAAACAGTACATTTTTAATCTAAGCTGTTAGGGATTTTCAAGAATCAGAATGGTATATAGTTCTTAAAGGGTACTAGGTTAAGAATGTAATGTTTTAAAATGTAATAGGTCTAGTATTAATTAATGTCTTATGACAAGTTTCATAATAATAATTCTTCTTTGGCTTGTAAAAGGCATTCACACCATAACAATTGTTGTAATAGGAAATGCTTTTATATAAATAATGTTCCGACAATTACTAAGTATATTGATCCTCGCTAGTATAAAAATTTCGGACATAAGTCTTCTCTGTAGTAATTAAAAAAAATATAGTGGGATTAGATACACTCTTATCATTATTAAAATACATCTGGACCTAGATTTAAAATGCAATTCTACAAATGTGATGGGCTTAATACCAATGTGTTATGATAATTATAAATAGATAATACATACACCCTTATGTAAATTAATTGAAACAAGACGAAAAATTACGATTTTTTCTTTTTTTTTGCGTTTTATTTCTGATAATCCAAAAAATTACTCACAAATTAATACATGATATGACCGCCTTTAGTTTTCAGAAGATCATTAATCCGCTTTGGCATCAAGTCCACGAGTTGACTGCAATCTTTACTAATTTTTGGATCGCGGTACTAAACCTCAATTACGGCCTCAATTGGCTTATCTTTCGTAGTACAGTCTTTCCCCGAAGTCTTTCTTTACAAATCGCCCAAAGATTTTCAATAGGATTTAAGTCCGGAGAGTTTCCAGGCCAGTCCAGCACCTTTATTCGCGTTGTAGTTATAAAATTCTTTACAAGTTTCGATGTGCAGCACAAAGCCAGATCTTCCTGAAAAATGCCAAATCCCTCTGGAAATCTCTTTTTCAATTCTGGAACGACTCTTCTCTGCAAAACTTTGATGCAAAACTCGCATCATACCTTCTACGATATATAAGCCTCCGATGCCATAGTAGCTGAAAAATCCCTTAAACATTTTATTCAAGGGATGCTTTACGAACTGATTGATGTGAGATTCTCGAAGTTTCTCACTTGGAAATCTGCGAACATGCAGACTTCTTTGACCCTGTATGAAGAAATGAGTCTCGTCACTGAATAACACCTTCCTCCATTGTTCTTGCATCCAGTTATTGTATTTCAGACCCTATTGATACCGTTTTTTCTTCATTGAGTTGGTAAGAAGTTGTTTTTTGACTGGTCTCCTTGTCTTTTGACCGACATCAAGAAGCCTACGACGAACCGTTGAAAAGTTGACTTTTATTCCTTTGACCTCCAAATCTCTTTTTATGTGAAAAATGACTATTAAAGGAAATCAGCGGGTCCAGCGTGCCTACACCGGCTGCCATGCTGTAAATATAGTAAAATGACCATTTGTTTCAATTAATTTGCACAAAAGTGTATATGTATATTTCTTGGTATAAAAAAATTAATTTTCGTTTGTAGAATAACAGAATTTTCGTGAAGGCAAATTTAAGTTATTTGGTTGCAGTATTAGAAACCCATCT
This sequence comes from Tachypleus tridentatus, assembly GCF_004210375.1. Classification (NCBI taxonomy): domain Eukaryota; kingdom Metazoa; phylum Arthropoda; class Merostomata; order Xiphosura; family Limulidae; genus Tachypleus; species Tachypleus tridentatus. The sequence continues at coordinate 149,271,461 of NC_134832.1, read as the reverse complement.
TAAAACCTTGTTGTGTACCAGGCTTTCAACTGGGTACCTTTGGATTTGATTTGGAATTTTTGAAGCGAAAGTTACCCTACGTGCTCAAAAGTCAAACGACTGCTTTAAAGAGCACAAATATTCAGTTATATCTTTCTTAATTTTTAGTGCTAACCAAACATACGGCTATTCGAAAATAAGTCTGACTGTCACCTTCATAATGCACCCATAGCTTAAAGTGCCAGTGGGTTAAGCGGCATCACATCTCTAACCTCGGAATATTGCAATCAGATACAATAGTTGTTAGGCCCGCTTGACCGGAATTATTTTGAGACTAACAGTTGGCTTACACATTCGCTGCAAAAACGTGCCAGCTATTCAACAGTTAAGACAGAGGAACTCACTTATGTTCACAATTCAACATCATAGTTTACTGAAGTTTTGTTTTTAAAAGTATTAAGATGGAAAATATTTCTCAAAGTAATCAAAATTGTACTCGTTTTTAGTCAAAAAACGTCTTACTACGCATAAACTGTTGGTTCATTCTGAATCTTCAGTTAGTAGAGAAATGGTATGGCTTGAAAGAAATTATGGGCCCAATCCTGTTGAGAGATGGAAGAACAACACTCGTTGACTTGAACAGTATTTGAAAGTTAATTCGCTTATTATAGATTCTTATCAACGCGAAGACTTTAAGACTATGGGATGTTTTGAGTTACAGAAAAGTCTTATTTATGATGGTTGCGTGAATCAAACCGCTAACAATGTCATCAGATCGTCGAACCTTTGACATATAAAAACAGACGTAAGTGGAATATGTTTGTATTACGGGACAGCATCTCATATTTTAATTTATTGCAAGACATATTTTGAAAATAACGTAGACTTGCTACTGAATAATTAGCAATAGGTAGAATTTACAAAGTGAAAAGTGGGATTATAACAGGTATATTATTTAAGTATTTGCATAATAATTATTATTATGCAAAGTATTTTGATTTTAAAATATTTTTATACGTTAGCTAACTCAAAATTGTTTCTGTGAAGCAATATACCGATGTGGAACTCTCACCCACACGGAATGTTAAACAATCTATCCTGCTATTGTTTGTAACGCGTGGTCGCTACCAGTCAGGTGACCTTGAAGGCTGAGCAAGGTGTTGTGTGATAGGGCTGGAGGGTACATATACACGTACGTATATATACACATATATGAGGAATGTTCAGGTAACTGAAAGGATGAAAATGCAGACAAAAAAAAAAAAAGGGTTGAAGGTTTTAGTTTCACCTTTTGCGGTGTCTCCATGTTTTACGAATTGTAGGCCTAACCCGAGTGCCTACTGTTGGAGCCAATACTAGTGCTCTGCTTGTCGTACAGATATGCTGTAAGTTCTAGAGCTTTGTGTAGGTCTATTACAAGCAATTACTAGTTTTGAAGTTCTGTTAGCCACGTTGTTTAGCTGCAGTACAGTTTCGACGTCGAGAGAAGTTTGAAGAAAGGTAAGATTAATATTTAATTTTTTTTCATACATATTTTTTCTTTTCAAATTTCACATTCACATTGGAGACCAGCTCCAACTTAAGGTTAAGACAAGTAAATTGGAATGTATATTAAAATTATAACCAATCATTTTAAGTACCGTGGAAATAATGTCATCATGATGAGGGCGGCCCAGTGTAAGCTTAGCGAAAATTATAGATTTTCACAAGTTGACGATAGCATATTTGATTGGTTATGTGGAAATTAGAATACACTTCAAAGCTGTTGATTAAACATTTTTATTTCTTGGATAAGTGAGAATGTTATTTAGTAGTTATATTATTAGTACTGCGGTAACAAGTATTAGACACAAATATATATATATAATAAAGTTATATAAATGTGACAAAACGTTTTTTATTACATAACGTTGGACGATGTATTTTTCTACGTACACAATGATTTTAAAGACAACCTGTATATAAAAATAATAGTTATATTTATTGTTTTATGATTTTGGTTAAATACAGTTTCGTGAAGTCAAGTGAAGTATATCTTAAGATTTAAATTATAATCAACATATATATATATATATATATATATATAGGAGCTTTTCTTTATAATTATTCTGTATATGCTCTCCCAGTGGCACAGCGGTATATCTACGGACTTACAACGCTAGAGAACGGGTTTTAATACCCGTTATGGGGAAAACATGGATAGTCCTTTATATAGCTTTGTGTTTAATTTGTTAGGCATGGTAATTATCTCGGACGAGTCTCCAAATTTTTGTTACGTTCATTACGTATTACGATTTAAAATTTTAATTTAAAAGTTAATTAAATGTCGATATGTGTTGAATTTAAGACGCTTTGTCAACAAATTTCTTTCTTAATACAAATATATTTTATATATACACACACACACACATCAATATAATTTATAATAATAGTTATTTCAAATAATTGTTAAGAATATTGGTTTATATACAGGAATTTTACAAACTATACTGAGTCTTGTGCCTGGTATAGAACTGAATATTTCATAGACGGTCCAGGTCTACGACGAGCAAATTAATTTCGAGTTGATTTTGTTACACCTCTCTTAAGCTATCTAGCTTGGTTGTTCTCACGCAGCTTATAAGCTGACTATTTTACCGACGAATATATTTAATGTCCTCCTATAAATGCAAATGTTTCAAGTTAATTCACTGAAGTTAAACGGTTTGTAATGTTTGAAATCTGTAAACGTTCCTAGTTAAATGCTGTAATTTTTCAATTAATCAGCATTAATCGCAATTATAGGTTCCGAGGTTTGTAGCACACTGACTGTAGGGACCAAACAATAATAATTACAGTCTCTTGTCGCGTCGATTTATTTACTTTTAGCTAAGCTGATGTTCTGACAATACTGACAATCACATTATTGATTCTTACACTCGAGAATCTTGTACAAATATAGGGAACATACGGGGCTTACTCAATACACATACAACAATATACGTCACATGCGTCAAACTGCAAAAACTCAGATATTAAAATAAATGTATAAAAGTAAATCCGTTACCAATTTCAGCTAACCTGTATATGAAACAAATTCTAGAAATATATGTGTGTATATATATATATATATATATATGTATTAGCTCTTAGTTTAGCCTTGAATCTATAGTATTACTCGCAACTACGGTGAAAAGTCAAATATTATTTAAGTATTATAAATAACTATTATAAATTATAAAACACTGAGAAACTAATTCTTTTTTTCATAGTAGTGAAACGTGGTTACTACTTTCGTCGTTCTTACATAATTTTAAATATGTAACACTTTTCCACTAGTTAAGTTATTTACAATTAGGAAATGTCTCATATCACCTGTGTGTGTTACGTTCTGTTTAACCAAAGCAAATGGTTGACGGTTAGTGCAAGGTAACCTAAAACCCAGGACATGAAAAGCTGTGGTCCCGAGAACGCCTTTCCTGGCACTAGAGATAGAACAATTATTAAGGAATGCAGTTTGTAGTTCTATTGTGAAAAATATCTAGAGTGAAATAAAAATAAAACAAAAATGGTTCTTTAAAACGGTAGAACCAGAATGCGAGAAGATAATTTCGTGTATTTAGTACTAGTGCTACTGTTAGCTTTGTTACCGTTTTCTAAATTAGGTATGCATTCGAAAGGGAGTGGTTTTATTACTGAATAAACAATTGTAATTTACGTTATATACTGGCTACCTACATACAGTCAAGAACGCATGAAACATGTACATTAAAATTGAAATGAATTTAATCGTTCTGTTGTATGTTTAAAAAGGACAGTATTTGACGTAAATTTCCAGAAACAATTGTCTACGTTAACATTATTGAAATGTTTGGAAAAGAGAAAGAGCCTTTAAAAACAAAAAAAAAAAAAACGCCCTATAGTTGGGCGTAGCCAGGAATATCCGAGGAAGGGGTGTTAAATTTTACTTATGTCGTGTGAGCGTGTAATAAACATAAAGCTGTACACGTGTGACAACTACAACTCAATGATGAACAGTTTAAGTGGAAATAATATTTATTCAAGTTTCAAAACTAAACTGAAACTTGCTGTATATTCATAATCGATGTGAAGTTTATTTGCAAGTCACTTATACATACGCAAGTTCATTTTAACACTTTTACACTTAAGCACTTTACCGAACTGGCTAGAGTATAAAGGTGTGAACAAAGTAACCACAGACTTTTGAATAGTATTGGTTTTCCCAACATAAAA